>NC_057804.1:383731392-383732202 GCF_018294505.1 Triticum aestivum | reverse complement strand
GCTCGGACCCACCAGCTACATCTTCGCACGCAAGGAAGTGGTTCCGGGCAAAAAAACTATTCGCCCCCTTACTGCTGGGACCCACCAGCTACATCTTCGCATGCAAGGAAGTGCGTCCGGGCAAAAAAACGATTCGCCCCCCTGACTGCTGGGACCCACCAGCTACATCTTCGCACGCAAGGAAGTGCTTAACAGTCGGGACCCACCTGGTCGAAGCGTACGTAGCGTAGTAATTCTGGTCGCGTACGTGTACGTACATATATACTGGTCGATGTAGAGGCGCGCACGTGTCGTAGTAGAGGCGCGTACGTGTCGTAGTAGAGGCACGCACGTAGCATGTACATGTACGTACAGTGGCCAGGGTGCAAGAAAGAAAATACGGCCACGTATGTGTACATACGGGTGGGGTCTCGAACGCATACTCGCGCATGCGTACATGGCTGGGTCGGAACGGAGAAACAACGTCGTCGTCGTGTTCATGGGGAGCCAACCGGCTAGGTCGGAACGGGATGCGTGGTCGTGTTCATCAGGAGGGCTTGGACAGAACAGGCAATGGAAACGAGGCCTGGTGTACCTCACAATGGAGGAAACGCACCTCCTACGTTCAGAACGGGGTCCTGTTGATCGGGAGGGGTGTGGCGTACCGCAAAACGGAGGAAACGGACCTCCCACGGTCGAAACGGGGGTCCTGTTGATCGGGAGGGGTGTGGCGTACCGCAAAACGGACGAAAGGACCTCCTACGATCGAAACGGGGGTCCTGTTGATCGGGAGGGGTGTGGCGTACCGCAAAACGGACGAAACGGACCTCC
>NC_057804.1:383724298-383730690 GCF_018294505.1 Triticum aestivum | reverse complement strand
AACGCAACGCTCATTGTTCATCCAATCGATCGGCTTCAGTTAGCAGTAGTAGCGAAGGAATCGCTCCATCGGGTTCAGTTAGCAGCCATCGATCGATCACTCGGGTTCAGTAACGCGTAGCCTCCAGTGCAATCGCTCGGGTTCAGTTAGAGCCAACGCCTCGCACGTGTACGAGAGAAACGCGCATCGCTCGGCCCCCGACCTACCACCGTAACCGGCAACTCCCCAAAATTTTCCTCCTCCTGTTACTTTGCTCTGAATGTTGAACTTTCTGTTTAAACGTATGGAATGGGCTGTTATTTTTTTAAATGGGTTGTATTTGTCCTCCACGGGTTTAGAGGCTGACTTGTGGGCCTACCAAGTTGACGTGTACACAATCAGGAGATGATTGTACGTGGAGAGGATGATAGCAGGGACCCGCCGAGGTCATGCCAATAAAAAAATGGCTCCTCCTAGTGGATTTCTGACATCTGGGTCCCATGCCATTGTCAACGTAGTCAATAAACGAGAGAATTGCACAACGAGCGGTTGACACCAGGGACCCAGCAGCTCACTGAGTTATTTTTGTGTTGGATTAATTTGATAGATGCCACTCCAAATCTGGTGTTTCCGAGAAATGCCACTGCAATTTCCAAACTTTGAAAAATGCCATTACATGCCATTTCTAGTGGCATTTTTTGAAGTCTGGAGTGGCGTTTTTCAAAGTTAGCAAAAATTGCAGTGGCATTTTTCAAAGTTCGGAAATTGTAGTGGCATTTTTATCAATCGCCATAATTGGAGTGGCATTTATCTAATTTGTTTTTGAGACGGAAGCAGGGTGTCAACTGGGTTGCGCGGGACACTCTGGCCTGTCTAGACAGCCTTTTCTTTTATGTTTACCACAGACCAGCCCAGTAGTTTTTTTATTTTATAAAATGGCTAGCCCAGTTTTTTTGTGATTTGTCAAGTAAGTCGCTTTATCAGGCCTGTTGGGCTGCAAATCTTTCAAGACGAGGAGAGCTTCATTCGGCTGGCCAAGAAAATGGCCTATCAGTAATGAGAAATGGGATGTACATTTTTAAAACAAATCAAACCGGTTATTAATTTCAAATATCTTTTTTTCATTTCGAGATTTTAAATTCCATTGATTTTTATGCGTGGACAATTTATTGGATTTTATATTGATATAAATTTATTTTTTAAATCAGTCTGAATGTGACTCGAAATTTTGGGATTAAAAACAGTTCAGACCGCATCGACATATGCAAAATTTCGTATAATTTTTTAACCGTGGCCACAATATGGGTTGTAATGCTAACAAACAGAATACGGGCTCCAAAAAACCCCGTATGAATTGGCAAATGGGCTGTATATTATTAGAAATAATAGCAGATGGCATGTATGCTATTTTCCACATATTTGAGGCTTTCCTAAAAAAAGGTTAACGCACAAGCAGTGACTGTTGGATGTCCATCCAACGGCCGTCGTGTGTCTTCAATCTCTGCTCTTCCTGCTCCAGCCGCTCAAACAAGCGCCGGCGGGACTGCCTGCTCCCTCCTCCCTGTGGTCGGTTGTGCTGCCGCGCAGGCCTCACCGCCCCATCGTACTCCCATCGCTGGCCTAGCCATCCCTCTACTCACCCACACCTGTTATTATTCTCCGGCGACGGCAGACGAACCAGTAAACCCTCGTACAGTCGTACTCCCCTCCGTGTGGGAAACAACTACCGAGTCTTCCCTGGCTCTGTGTCGTTCCCTTCCTAGGCCTCGCCGTCGTCCACCGCCCTGGTGCTCTCGGCGTGGCGTGGTCAACCTGGTCAATGACCGACATGCATCTTGAGTGGACTGTACGTGGAGAGGCTGACAGCTGGGTCCATGGCCGCACACAAGGAAATGCCTCCTTATTACGCGCAAAATAATGATTCCTCCACCTCACATCTGGGACCCACCGAAAGGGCCTCTGTATTTCGCGAAAAAATGTTACCGCCGCTGACAGCTCGGACCCACCAGCTATATCTTCGCATGCAAGGAAGTGCCTCCTTATTACGCACAAAAAAATGAATACTCCCCCTGCTAGCTGGGACCCAGTATAGTGGGCCTACTAAGTTGACGATGGAGGGCTTTGTCAACTTAGTCAATATGCACGATTCTAGCTCGAGTGACCGTATGATGTCCATCCAACGGTCGTAGTGCATCTTCTACCTCTGGTCTTCTTGCTCCAGCCGCCCAAAGCAGCGCCGGTCGTGCCGCCTGCTCCTACATCCCGTGGCCGACTGTGCTGCCGCTGAGGCCTCACCGGCGCCATACTACTCCCGACGCTGGCCAGGCCATCCCTCCACTCCACTCACCCACACCCCCTGTTATTCTGCGGCGACGGCAGCGCAGCCGAACCAGTGAACCCTCGTACTCCTCTCCGCGTGGGCATCCAATGCCGCGTCTTCCCCGGCTCCGCATCATCCCCTTCCTAGGCCTCGCCGTCGTCCACCCCCGTGGTGCTCTCAGCGCGGCGTGGTCAATGTGGTCAATGACCGACTTCCATCGGAAGAGTACTGTACATGGAGAGGCTGACAGCTGGGTCCATGGCAGCCGCAAGGAAGTGCCTCCTTATTACGCGAAAAATAATTATTCCTCCACCTGACAGCAGGGACCCACCGGACGGGCCACCAGTATTTCGCGAACTGGGACCCACCGGACGGGCCACCGTATTTTGCAAAAAAATGTTTCCTTCGCTATCAGCTCGGACCCACCGGAAGTGCCTCCTTATTACGCACAAAAAAATAAATCCTCTCCCTCCTAGCTGGGACCCACCATGGTGGGAGGCTGACTTGTGGGCCTACTAAGTTGACGGGGACGGAGTCCTTTGTCAACTTTAGTCAATATGAACGATTCTAGCTCCAGTGACCATACGATGTCCATCCAACGGCCGCAGTGCTTCTTCAACCTCTGTCTTCTTGCTCCAGCCGCCCAAAGCGGCGCCAGTCATGTCGCATGCTCCTGCCTCCCGTGGCCGGTTGTGATGCCGCGGAGGCCTCACCACCTCCTACTACTCCCACCGCTGGCCAGGCCATCCCTCTACTCACCCACACCCCCTGTTACTCTGCGGCGATGGTAGCCTCACACCACAGCCGAACCAGTGAACCCTCGTAGTCCTCTCCGCGTGGGCATCCACTGTCGCGTCTTCCCCCGGTTCGCGTCGTCCCCTTCCTAGGCCTCGTCGTCGTCCACCGCCGTGGTGCTCTCGGCGCGGCATGGTCAACGTGGTCAACGACCAACTTCCATCGGAAGAGTACTGTACGTGGAGAGGCTGACAGCTGGGTCCACGGCAGCCGCAAGGAAGTGCCTCCTTATTACGTGGAAAATAATTATTCCTCCACCTGATAGCAGGGACCCACCAGACGGGCCACCAGTATTTCGCGAAAAAAATGTTTCCCCCCTGACTGCTGAGACCCACCGGACGGGCCACCGTATTTTGCAAAAAAAATGTTCCCTCCGCTATCAGCTGGGACCCACCGGAAGTGCCTCCTTATTACGCACAAAAAAATGAATACTCTCCCTCCTAGCTGGGACCCACCATGGTGGGAGGCTGACTTGTGGGCTTACTAAGTTGACTGGGACGGAGGCCTTTGTCAACTTTAGTCAATATGAACGATTCTAGTTCCAGTGACCATATGATGTCCATCCAACGGTCGTAGTGCTTCTTCAACCTCTGGTCTTCTTGCTCCAGCCGCCCAAAGCGGCGCTGGTCATGCTGCATGCTCCTGCCTCCCGTGGCCGGCTGTGATGCCGCGGAGGCCTCACCACCTCCTACTACTCCCACCGCTGGCCAGGCCATCCCTCTACTCACCCACACCCCCTATTACTCTGCGGCGACGGTAGCCTCACACCACAGCCGAACCAGTGAACCCTCATAGTCCTCTCTGCATGGGCATCCACTGACGCGTCTTCCCCAGCTCCGCGTCGTCCCCTTCCTAGGCCTCGCCGTCGTCCACTGCCGTGGTGCTCTCAGTGCGGCATGGTCAACGTGGTCAATGACCGACTTCCATCGGAAGAGTACTGTACGTGGAGAGGCTAACAGCTGGGTCCATGGCAGCCGCAAGGAAGTGCCTCCTTATTACACGCAAAATAATTATTCCCCCACCTGACAGCAGGGACCCACCAGCTACATCTTCGCACGCAAGGAAGTGCGTCCAGGCAAAAAAAACGATTCACTCCCCTGACTGCTGGGACCCACCAGCTACATCTTCACACGCAAGCAAGTGCCTGACAGTCGAGACCCACCTGGACGAAGCATACGTAGCATTGTCATTCTGGTCGCGAACGTGTATGTACATACTAGTCGATGTAGAGGCGTGCACGTGTCTTAGTAGAGGCGCGCACGTGTCGTAGTAGAGGCGCGCACGTAGCATGTACAAGTATGTACAACGGCCAGGGTGCAAGAAAAAAAATACGGCCATGTACGTACATACGGGTGGGGTCTCGAACGCCTACTCGCGCATACGTACGGCCAGGGGTCGTGTACATGGCTGGGTAGGAATGGAGAAACTGTGTCGTCGTCGTGTTCATGGGAAGGCAATAGAATGCGTCGTGTTCATCGGGAGGCAACGGAATGCGTCGCGTTCATCGGGAGGCAACGAAAAGCGTGGGAGCCAACCGGCTTGGATGGAACAGGTGATGGAAATGAGGCCTGGTGTACCGCAGAACGGAGGAAACGGCCTTGTGTTCGACCGACCACGTTCGAAACGGGATCCTATTCATCGGGAGGGGTCTGGCGTACCGCAAAACAGAGGAAACGGACTTGTGTTGGACCTCCTACAGTCGAAACGGGGTCCTGTTGATCGGGAGGGGTGTGGTGTACCGCAAACGGACAAAACGGACTTGTGTTGGAGCGCTACGTTCGAAATGGGGGTCCTGTTCATCGGGAGGGGTCTGGCGTACCGCAAAACGGGACTCCACGGGATACTGTTCATCTCCACCGTCAACCTCCTCCAGCCTCCACGGGCTACTGTTCATCCACCGTCGACCTCCTCCAGCCTCCACGGGCTCCTGTTCATCCAGCCTCCACCACGCGCTACTCCATTGGCTACTGTTCAACCACCCCTCTGCGCGGGCTCCTGTTCAACCACCCCTCCATGGGCTACCGTTCATCCACCCCTCCACCGTCTATTGTTCATCCAGCCCTCCATGGGGTCGTCCTGTTCATCCAGCCCTCCACGGGGTCCTATTCATCCAGCCCCAACCGGCCCAATCAATCGGGGTCTTGTTCATCCAGAGGCAACACCATGGGGTCCTGTTCATCCACCCCCACCGCTCACTGCTCATCCAACCCCCACCCCCCGGTAATGCTCATTGTTCATCCAGAGGCAGCATCGATCGGCTTTAGTTAGCAGAAGTAGCAAAGGAATCGCTCGACCGGGTTCAGTTAGAAGCCATCGATCGATCACTCCGGTTCAGTAACGCGTAGCCTGCAGTGTATGAGAGAAACGTGCATCGCTCGGCCCCCGACCTCCCACCGTAACCGGGAACTCGCCGAAATTTTCCTCGCCTTCGCTTCTACCATGGTTTGTTCCATCATGGACGGCCCAAAGAATGTCATGCAGCTGCGTCTCCAGCCCGCCAGGACGAAAAGCCCATTTTCTGTCATTATTTTTTGTCATACAAGTAGGAGCCCACCACATCTATGATCATACCGGGTTTTGTCACAATTATCATCATAGAAGTGTCATATGTATGACAGAAAAAAATTCGTTCGGCCCAAAATGTCACGGATGTGTCTTTTTTTTGTAGTGACCGTCACGGAGGTGCTGGTCATCAGCCACGACGGAGCTTTCGGCGGGGCCGCCCAGGACCACCTGCAGGCGGCAATGGGGGATCTATCCGCACCCATAGCAGCAGATGCCAACGGCAAGATGCTGGAGGCATGCCGCGTCGCGCTCATCGAAAGCACCAAGAAATTGGCCACTATGAGATGCCTCACCGAAGCGTACCAGTGCGATATTGACCGCGCCGCCTGCGGCACGCCGACCGCTGGAGAGCCCAGCCATGTGGGCTTGGTCCAACAACGCGGCACGGCCATCGCCAGCATGTTGGGGTGATCGCCCTGTCTACGCCACGCCCATCAAGAACCTGCGTGCTGCCCAGGGGGCAGCAGACGAGCTAGATCAGCTGGAGGGCGACGAGCGTCGCTACATGACAGAGCGCGTCTAGCAGGTCATCGACGCGGCCGCCATGCAGCAAGAAGCCGGCCGCCGCGTGGGAGAACCCGGTGGGCATGCCGAGAACCTTTCCCCTCGCAGAGAACACAGCGCGACCTCCCGGCCCCCAGAAGGCAGCGCCCGCGGTCGAAGAGATCGAGAGCCGACTGCTAGCCGCAGCCGCACACGCATCACCATCGAGTGCGACCAAGACGGCCGCCCA
>NC_057804.1:383604821-383724040 GCF_018294505.1 Triticum aestivum | reverse complement strand
CCCGCCGCCTGTTGAGCACCCGACTCTCGGAGACCGGCTAGGCCACCGTGAAGGAGTTGGAGAAAACGACGCCCGCCACCGGATCGACCACCTGGCTCTCTCCCTGGCGGTAGAAGAAGAAGATGTGATCGCCCCGCCCTGTTTCGGCCCCCGCATTCGCGACGAGCCCTTCCCCAAAGGGTTCTCGCTCCCTCGAGATATCCAAGTATAACGGATCCGTGAAGCCGGAGGATTGGCTGGTGCACTACTCCACCACAGTCAACATAGCAAACGGCAACAAGAGCGTTGCCGTGAAGTACGTCCCCCTCATGCTTCAGGGCACGGCCCGGACATGGCTGAACAACCTCAAGCCCTACAGCGTCAATAGTTGGCTGGACTTCACCGAGCTTTCATCCGCAACTTCACCAGCACCTACAAGTGACCGCCCAAGCCCCGCCAGCTCTCTCTGTGTGTCCAAGGCCCCACCGATTCCACTCGGGACTACTTGACACGGTGGGCTGAGCTGCGCAACTCATGCGAAGGGGTGCATGAGATGCAAGCTATAGAGTACTTCACTGCCGGGTGCCAAGAGGGCACCTTACTCAAGCACCGACTCCTCTGCGACGAGCCGGCCACACTTGACGAGATGTTGATCATAGCAGACAAGTAGGCCAAAGTCGACTCCTCCATGAAGTTGGAGCTCCGGGTGGACGCATATGGAAAGGTGCTCCCTCCGGCTCCTCAGACGCCTGCTGGTGACAATAGTCGGCGCCAGCAGCAGAATGACAACAAGCGCAAAGCCCCACAGCCGGCTTCCACTAGCCGGCAGGTGGCAACAGTTGAAGACCAGCAGCCTGAGGGATAGCCCAGCCCCAAGCGCCAGAAGGCCAGCAAGCCCACTTAGCTGCCCGCCTTCTCTTCAAGCAGACCCTCGATGCACCCCGCAAGTTCCATAGCGGCGCGAAGCCGTCCAACCACAAAACTCGGAAGTGCCATTGGCTTGTCCGTATTGCCTAGGGCAAAGGACTTCCACCTCCGCCTGCTGGCCAATTGGCCCCGCCTCCTCAACAACCGGCAGACCGTCCAGCAGTCGACACTATCCAAGATGAATTCCCCAAAGAACACGGAGCGTACGTCGTCTTCACCAGTGTGGCTGACGACAGCCACAGCCGATACCAACAACACCGTGAGGTGAATGCTACCTCCTCTGAAGTCCTAGAGTTCATGCACTGGTCCGAGAGGCCCATCAGTTGGAGCCGTGCAGACCACCCGGAGGTGATGGCCTTCTCCGGGTTCCTACGCCATGGTATGCCACCTTCTCAATGGAGAGGTGAGCTGCTCGCTTCTCTCGAGTTTTGATAGACGGCGGTAGCAGCATCAACATCCTCTACTGCGACACCATGGAAAAGTTGTGCATCAAAGAGAGACAACTTCAGCCCAGTCAGACTGTCTTCCCTGGCATTGTATGTTGGGGAACGCGGTATTTCAAAAAAATTCCTATGATCACGCAAGATCTATCTAGGAGATGCATAGCAACGAGTGGGGAGAGTGTGTCTACGTACCCTCGTTGACCGAAAGTGGAAGCGTTTAAGCAACGCGGTTGATGTAGTCGGATGTCTTCGCGATCCAACCGATCAAGTACGAAATGCACAGCACCTCCGTGATCTGCACACGTTCATCTTGGTGACGTCCCTCGAACTCTAGATAGCTGAGGCCGAGGGAGAGTTTCGTCAGCACGATGGCGTGGTGACTATGATGATGAAGTTACCGGCACAGGGCTTCGCATAAGCACTACGATGATATGACCGAGGTGTGTAACTGTCGAGGGGGGCACCGCACACGGCTAAGACAAATCTTGAGTGCCTTTGGGGTGCTCCCCTCCCCCGTATATAAAGGAGGGAGGGAGGAGGCGGCCGGCCTAGGGGGAGCGCCAAGCATAGGGAGTCCTACTAGGACACCCAAGTCCTAGTAGGATTCCCTTTCCTATTCGGAGTAGAAGAGAAGGAAAGAGAGGGAGAGGGAGAAGGAAAGGGGGGCGCGCCCCACTCCTTGTCCAATTCGGTTTGGGCAGCGGGGAGGCGCGTGCCACCTCTTGGCCCTTCTCCCCTCTCTCCACTAAAGCCCAATAAGGCCCATTACTTCTCCCACCGAAATCCCGTAACTCCCCGGTACTCCAAAAAAATACTCAAATCACTCGGAACCTTTCTGATGTCCGAATATAGCCTTCCAATATATGAATCTTTACCTCTCGACCATTTCGACACTCCTCGTCACGTCCATGATCTCATCCGGGACTCCGAACAACCTTCGGTCATCAAATCACATAAACTCATAATACAAATCGTCATCGAATGTTAAGCGTGCGGACCCTACGGGTTCAAGAACTATGTAGACATGACCGAGACTCATCTCCAGTCAATAACCAATAGCGGAACCTGGATGCTCATATTAGCTCCTACATATTCTACAAAGATCTTTATTGGTCAAACCGCATAACAACATACATTGTTCCATTTGTCATAGGTATGTTACTTGCCCGAGATTCGATCGTCGGTATCACCATACTTAGTTCAATCTTGTTACCGGCAAGTCTCTTTACTCATTCCATAATGCATCATCCCGCAACTAACTCATTAGTCACATTGCTTGCAACGCTTATAGTGATGTGCATTACCGAGAGGGCCCAGAGATACCTCTCCAACAATCGGAGTGAAAAATCCTAATCTCAATCTATGCCAACTCATCAAACACCATCGGAGACACCAGTAGAGCATATTTATAATCACCCAGTTACGTTGTGACGTTTGATAGCACACTAAGTGTTCCTTTGGTATTCAGGAGTTGCATAATCTCATAGTCATAGGAATATGTATAAGTCATGAAGAAAGCAATAGAAATAAACTAAATGATCATAGTGCTAAGTAGATATACCCATATCTGCTCAAATCATCTATGAAGGTCAGAAAATAATGATACCCGCCGCGAGCCTCAACACTCATCGGATAGCATACATCAGTATGTATTATTTCCAATAAGTCAGTTGCTCGCTCCATTGTTCCACGGAATGGAGTTTTAATCATCTTGCCCATGAGGCATGGTTCGCAAGCATCAATTGATTCATAATCAAGTGATTCCAAAAGCCCATCAGCATGGATTTGCTTCATACGCTTTACACCAATATGACCTAAACTACAGTGCAACAAATATGTTGCACTATCATTATCAACTTTGCATCTTTTGGCATCAATATTATGAATATGTGTATCACTACGATCGAGATTCAATAAACCATTCACCTTGGGTGTATGACCAAATAAGGTTTTATTCATGTAAACAGAATAACAATTATTCTTTGACTTAAATGAATAACCGTATTGCAATAAACATGATACAATCATATTATGCTCAACACAAACACCAAATAACATTTATTTTAGGTTCAACACTAATCCCGAAGGTAAAAGGGAGTGTAAGATGGTGATCTTATCAACCTTGGAATCACTTCCAACACACATCATCACCTTGCCCTTGATACGTCCCCAACGTATCTATAATTTTTTATTGTTCCATGCTATTATATTACCCGTTTTGGATGTTTATGGGGTTTACTTTACACATCTATATCACTTTGGGACTAACCTACTAACCGGAGGCCCAGCCCGAATTGCTGTTTTTTTGCCTATTTCAGTATTTCGAAGAAAAGGAATATCAAACGGAGTCCAAACGGAATGAAACCTTCGGGAGCGATCTTTTTGGAACAAACGCAATCCAGGGGACTTGGAGTGGACTTCAAGAAACAAACAAGGCGGCCATGAGGGTGCCCGGTGCGCCCCCGGGGGTGGGCATGCCCCCCACCCTCGTGGGCCCCTCGAGCGTCAGTCGACCTACTTCTTCCTCCTATATATATCCACGTACCCTGAAAACATCCAGGAGCACCACGAAAAACTATTTCCACCGCCGCAACCTTCTGTATCCGCGAGATCCCATCTTGCAGCCTTCGCCGATGCTCCGCCGGAGGGGGAATCGACCAGGGAGGGCCTACATCATCTCCAAGGCCTCTCCGATGAGTTGTGAGTAGTTTACCACAGACCTTTGGGTCCATAGTTATTAGCTAGATGGCTTCTTCTCTCTCTTTGAATCTCAATACAAAGTTCTCCTCGATCTTGTTGGAGATCTATTCGATGTAACTCTTTTTGTGGTGTGTTTGTCGAGATCCAATGAATTGCGGGTTTATGATCAAGTTTATCTATGAGAAATATTTGAATCTCCCCTGAATTCTTTTATGTATGATTTGTTATCTTTGCAAGTCTCTTCGAATTATCAGTTTGGTTTGGCCTACTAGATTGATCTTTCTTGCAATGGGAGAAGTGCTTAGCTTTGGGTTCAATCTTGCAGTGTCCTTTCCTAGTGACAGCAGGGGCAGCAAGGGACGTATTGCATTGTTGCCATCGAGGATAAAAATATGGGGTTTATGTCATATTGCATGAGTTTATCCCTCTACATCATGTCATATTTCTTAATGTGTTACTTTGTTCTTCATGAACTTAATACTCTATATGCAGGCAGGAGTCGGTGGATGTGTGGAGTAAAAGTAGTAGATGCAGAATCGTTTCGTTCTAATTGTCACGGACGTGATGCCTATATACATGATCATGCCTAGATATTCTCATAACTATGCACTTTTCTATCAATTGCTCGACAGTAATTTGTTCACCCACCATAATACTTATGCTATCTTGAGAGAAGCCACTAGTGAAACCTATGGCCCCCGGGTCTATCTTTTATCATATAAGTTTCACATCTACTTTTATTTGCATCTTTACTTTCCAATCTATATCATAAAAATACCAAAAATATTTATCTTATCTTATTATCTCTATCATATCTCACTTTTGCAAGTTACCATGAAGGGATTGACAACCCCTTTATTGCGTTGGTTGCGAGGTTCTTGTTTGTTTGTGTAGGTGCATGGGACTTTTGAGGAGCCTCCTACTAGATTTGATACCTTGGTTCTCAAAAACTGAGGGAAATACTTACGCTACTTTGCTGCATCACCCTTTCCTCTTCAAGGGAAAACAAACACAGTGCTCAAGAGGTAGCAAGAATGATTCCTGGCGCTGTTGCCGGAGAGGCTTACACCAAGTCAAGTCAAGATTCGACCTCCCGCCAACGTGTGATTTCTGGTGCCGTTGCCGGGGAGGTCTTCGCTCAAGTCAAGACATACCAAGTACCGATCACAAACTCATCTCCCTCGCATTACATTATTTGCCATTTGCCTCTCGTTTTCCTCTCCCCCACTTCACCCTTGTCGTTTTATTCACCCTCTCTTTCCAAATCTTCTCTCTTTTGCTTGCCTTTTTGTTTGCTTGTGTGTTGGATTGCTTGTCACGATGGCGCAATATAATACCAAATTGTGTGATTTTTCCAATACTAATAATAATGATTTCCTTAGCACTCTGATTGCTCCTCTTAATGATGTTGAATCTTGTGAAATCAATGTTGCTTTGTTGAATCTTGTTATGAAAGATCAATTCTCTGGCCTTCCTAGTGAAGATGCCGCTACTCATCTAAACAACTTTGTTGATTTGTGTGATGTGCAAAAGAAGAAAGAGACAGATAATGATATTGTTAAATTGAAGTTATTCCCATTTTCACTTGGAGATCATGCTAAAACTTGGTTTTCGTCTTTGCCTAAGAATAGTATTGATTCATGGAACAAGTGCAAAGATGCTTTTATCTCTAACAAGTGCAAAGATGCATTTATCTCAAAATCAGAGTGCATCTTATTATGGAAATTCCTACAATAATTCTTACGGAAATTTTAATAAGATGCACTCTGATTTTGAGAATAGTTTTAAAGAATTTATGATCTCTCAAAAGAATTTTAATGCTTTGCTTGAAGAAAAATTGCTTAAAGTTGATGAATTGGCTAGGAACGTTGATAGACTTTTGCTTGATGTTGATTCTTTGAAACTTAGATCTATTCCTCCTAAGCATGATATCAATGAGTCCCTCAAAGCCATGCGAATTTCCATTGATGAGTGCAAAGAAAGAACCGCTAGGTTGCGTGCTAAGAAAGATTGCTTTGTAAAAGCGTGTTCTTTTAGTTTCCATGAAAATAATGATGAAGATCTAAAAGTTATTGATGTGTCCCCTATTACATCTTTGTTTTGCAATATTAATCTTGATAATGATGGAACTGGAGAAGAGTCAACTTTAGTTAAAAGGCGTCCCAATGATTCGGAGTTTTTAGATCTTGATGCTAAATTTGGTAAAAGTGGGATTGGAGAGGTCAAGACTTTACATAGCATTGAACCCACTATTATGGATTTCAAGGAATTTAATTATGATAATTGTTCTTTAATAGATTGTGTTTCCTTGTTGCAATCCGTGTTGAATTCTCCTCATGCTTATAGTCAAAATAAAGCTTTTACCAAACATATTGTTGATGCCTTGATGCAATCTTATGAAGAAAAACTTAATTTGGAAGTTTCTATACCTAGAAAACTTTATGATGAGTGGTAACCTACTATAAAGATTAAAATTAAAGATCATGAGTGCTATGCTTTGTGTGATTTGGGTGCTAGTCTTTCCACGATTCCGAAAACTTTATGTGATGTGCTAGGTTTCCATGATTTTGATGATTGCTCTTTAAACTTGCACCTTGCGGATTCCACCATTAAGAAACCTATGGGAAGGATAAATGATGTTCTTATTGTTGCAAATAGGAATTATGTGCCCGTAGATTTTATCGTTCTTGATATAGATAGCAATCTTTCATGTCCTATTATTCTTGGTAGACCTTTCCTTAGAACGATTGGTGCAACTATTGATATGAAGGAAGGGAATATTAGATTCTAGTTTACATTAAGGAAAGGCATGGAACACTTTCCAAGAATGAAAATTACCTTATGAATCTATCATGCGAGCTACTTATGAATTGAATGCCAAAGATGGCACTACTTAGATCTATCCTCGCTTTTATGCCTAGCTAGGGGCGTTAAACGATAGCGCTTGTTGGGAGGCAACCCAATTTATTTTTGTTTCTTGCTTTTTGCTTATGTTTAGTAATAAATATTTCATATAGCTTCTTTTTACATGTGTTTTCATGTTTTAATTAGTGTTTGTGCCAAGTAGAACCTATAGGATAACCTACGGTGATAGTTAATTTGATTCTGCTGAAAAACAGAAACTTTTGTGCGCACGAAAATAATTTTAGTAAACTAAAAAAACGTGATTTTGCATTGATTCTTTTTTCTGTAGATCAATAGACAAATTTCCCAGGACTTCCTATTTTGGTAGGATTTTTAGAGTTCCAGAAGTATTCTAAAGTTACAGATTGCTACAGACTGTTTTGTTTTTGACAGATTCTGTTTTTCGTGTGTTGTTTGCTTATTTTGATGCATCTATGGCTAGTATCGGGGGGTATAAACCATAGAGAAGTTGGAATACAGTAGGTAACACCAATATAAATAAAGAATGAGTTCATTACAGTACCTTATGTGGTGGTTTTTCTTTCTTGCACTAATGGAGCTTATGAGATTTCCTGTTGAGTTTTGTGTTGTGAAGTTTTCAAGTTTTGGGTAAAGATTTGATGGACTATGGAATAAGGAGTGGCAAGAGACTAAGCTTGGTGATGCCCATGGCACCCCGAAATATTCAAGGATAACCAAAAGCATAAGCTTGGGTATGCCCCGGAAGGCATCCCCTCTTTCGTCTTCGTCTATCAGTAACTTTACTTGGAGCTATATTTTTATTCGCCACATGATATGTGTTTTGCTTGGAGCGTCTTGTATGATATTTGTCTTTGATTTTTAGATTACCACAATCATCCTTTCTGTACACACCTTTTGCGAGAAACCCACTTGATTTGGAGTTTATTAGAATACTCTATGTACGTCACTTATATCTTTTGAGCTAGATAATTTTGCTCTAGTGCTTCACTTATACCTTTTAGAGCACGGCGGTGGTTTAATTTTGTTGAAATTGTTGATCTCTCATGCTTCACTTATATTATTTTGAGAGTCTTTTAGAACAGCATGTTATTGGCTATGGTTATAAAATTGGTCCTAGAATGATGGGCATCCAAGTTTGGTATAATAAAAACTATCATAGGAAGTGAATTGGATGCTATGATCAATTTGATACTTGATAATTGTTTTGAGAGATGGAGGTGGTGATATTAGAGTCATGCTAGTTGGGTAATTATGAATTTAAAGAATGCTTGTGTTGAAATTGGCAAGTCCCGTAGCATGCACATATGGTAACTGTTGTGTAACAAATTTGAAACAAGGGGTGTTCTTAGATTGTCATCCTTATGAGTGGCGGTCGGGGACGAGCGATGGTTTTTTCCTACCAATCTATCCCCCTAGGAGCATGCGCGTAGTGCTTGGTTTTTGATGACTTGTAGATTTTTGCAATAAGTATATGAGTTCTTTATGACTAGTGTGAGTCCATGGATTATACACACTTTTACCTTTCCATCATTGCTAGCATCTTCGGTACCGTGCATTGCCCTTTCTCACCTTGAGAGTTGGTGCAAACTTCGCCGGTGCATCCAAACCCCGTGATACGATACGCTCTATCACACATAAACCTCCTTATATCTTCCTCAAAACAGCCACCATACCTACCTATTATGGCATTTCCATAGCCATTCCGAGATATATTGCCATGCAACTTTCCACCGTTCCGTTCATCATGATACACATCATCATTGTCATATTTCCTTGCATGATCATGTAGTTGACATCGTATTGTGGCTAAGCCACCTTCATAATTTTTCATACATGTCACTCTTGATTCATTGCCCATCCCGGTACTCCGCCGGAGCCATTCATATAGAGTCATAGCTTGTTCTAGTTTTGAGTTGTACTCATGAGTTGTAAATAAATAGAAGTGTGATGGTCATCATTATTAGAGCATTGTCCCTAAAAAAGGCAAAATAAAAAAAGGCCAAATAAAAAAAGGCCCAAAAAAGGGGACAATGCTACTATTTTTTCCCACACTTGTGCTTCAAAGTAGCACCATGTTCTTCATATAGAGAGTCTCATTTGTTGTCATTTCCATATACTAGTGGGAATTTTTCATTATAGAACTTGGCTTGTATATTCCAATGATGGGATTCCTGAAAATGCCCTAGGTCTTCGTGAGAAAGCAAGTTGGATGCACACCCACTAGTCTCTTTTGTTGAGCTTTCATACATTTATAGCTCTAGTGCATCTGTTGCATGGCAATCCCTACTCCTCATGTTGACATCAATTGATAGGCATCTCCATAGCCCGTTGATTAGCCTCGTTAACATGGGACTTTCTTCTTCTTTTTTTGTCTTCTCCACGCAACCTCCATCATCATATTCTATTCCACCCATAGTGCTATATCCATGGCTCGCGCTCATGTATTGCGTGAAAGTTGAAAAAAGTTTGAGATTACTAAAGTATGAAACAATTGCCTGGCTTGTCATCGGGGGGGGTGCAAGATGAGAGCATTCTTGTGTGACGAAAATGGAACATGACCAAACTATATGATTTTGTAGGGATAAACTTTCTTTAGCCATGCTATTTTGAGAAGACATGATTGCTTTGATTAGTATGCTTGAAGTATTACTATTTCTTATGTCAATATGAACTTTTATTTTGAATCATTTGGATCTGAACATTCATGCCACAATAAAGAAAATTACATTGAGAATTGTGCTAGGTAGCATTCCACATCAAAAATTCTGTTTTTATCATTTACCTACTCGAGGACGAGCAGGAATTAAGCTTGGGGAAGCTTCATACGTCTCCAACGTATCTATAATTTTTTATTGTTCCATGCTATTATATTACCCAGTTTGTATGTTTATGGGCTTTACTTTACACTTTTATATCATTTTTGGGACTAACCTACTAACCGGAGGCCCAGCCCGAATTGATGTTTTTTGCCTATCTCAGTGTTTCGAAGAAAAGGGATATCAAACGGAGTCCAAACGGAATGAAACCTTCAGGAGCGATCTTTTTGGAACAAACGTAATCCAGGGGACTTGGAGTGGACGTCAAGCAACAAACGAGGCGGCCACCAGGGTGCCCGGCGCGTCCCTTGGGGGTGGGCGCGCCCCCCACCCTTGTGGGCCCCTCGAGCATCAACCGACCTACTTCTTCCTCCTATATATATCCACATACCCCGAAAACATCCAGGAGCACCACGAAAACCTATTTCCACCACCGCAACCTTCTGTATCCGCGAGACCCCATCTTGGAGCCTTTGTCGGTGCTCCGCCGGAGGGGAAATCGACCATGGAGGGCCTCTACATCATCTCCAAGGCCTCTCCGATGAGTTGTGAGTAGTTTACCACAGACCTTCGGGTCCATAGTTATTAGCTAGATGGCTTCTTCTCTCTCTTTGGATCTCAATACAAAGTTCTCCTCGATCTTCTTGGAGATCTATTCGATGTAACTCTTTTTGCGGTGTGTTTGTTGAGATCCGATGAATTGTGGGTTTATGATCAGGTCTATCTATGAGAAATATTTGAATCTCCTCTGAATTCTTTTATATATGAGTTGTTATATTTGCAAGTCTCTTCAAATTATCAGTTTGGTTTGGCCTACTAGATTGATCTTTCTTGCAATGGGAGAAGTGCTTAGCTTTGGGTTCAATCTTGCGGTGCCCTTTCCCAGTGACAGCAGGGGCAGCAAGTCACGTATTGTATTGTTGCCATCGAGGATAAAAAGATGGGGTTTATGTCATATTGCATGAGTTTATCCCTCTACATCATGTCATCTTTCTTAATGCGCTACTCTGTTCTTCATGAACTTAATACTCTAGATGCAGGCAGGAGTCGGTCGATGTGTGGAGTAATAGTAGTAGATGCAGAATCATTTGGGTCTACTTGTCACGGACGTGATGCGTATATACATGATCATGCCTAGATATTCTCATAACTATGCACTTTTCTATCAATTGCTCGACAGTAATTTGTTCACCCACCATAATATTTATGCTATCTTGAGAGAAGCCACTAGTGAAACCTATGGCACCGGGTCTATCTTTTACCATATAACATTCACATCTACTTTTATTTGCATCTTTTACTTTCCAATCTATATCATAAAAATACCAAAAATATCTATCTTGTCTTATTCTCTGTATCAGATATCACTTTCGCAAGCTGCCGTGAAGGGATTGGCAACCCCTTTATTGCGTTGGTTGCGAGGTTCTTGTTTGTTTGTGTAGGTGCGTGGGACTTTTGAGGAGCCTCCTACTGGATTAATACCTTGGTTCTCAAAAACTGAGAGAAATACTTATGCTACTTTGCTGCATCACCCTTTCCTCTTCAAGGGAAAACCAACGCAGTGCTCAAGAGGTAGCAACCCTCAACTAGTATTTGTTCATTTTGTAACTCATGTTTCGAATTACTAATCATAGAAACTGAACCAGTATCAAATACCCAGGGGCTACTATGGACACTAGTAAAGTACACATCAATAACATGTATATCATATATACTTTTGTTCACTTTGTCATCCTTCTTATCCGCCAAGTATTTGGGGCAGTTCCGCTTCCAGTGACCACCCTTTGGATAAGTTCTCCTTCATTCCCGTGTGCTAGACAATTTGATATAATAATGCATTCGGGAATGAAAGGAGGAGCTACGTACATCGATCATCGATAGTCATCCCGTGATTAATAATAATGATCTAGTTTAATATTTGAATTATGAACGTAGGCCGGAAATCTCGTACTCATCGGACGACGAAAACCACCCGGGGGAGTGCGACTGGTGCCACGATGACCGAGGTATCTGTGACAGGTTCATTGTGCTGGACGAAGATCGTCGCTTTAGCATTACGCTCGAGGAGACCTTCGATGTTCATACGGTACGCAACCGACGATAATAGTTTTTTTTCGTAATTACTCATGAGTTCAACTATTTTAATCATGACAATATTTTTCATATTTTCCAATTCGACTAGCTTATCCCATGCTTTGCAAGACACTATGTCTTGGAGAGGATGGGTTTTGAAGACCATGAAAGTTTTGAAACCAAAAAAATTATCCTAAGTACCCATCATGGTGTGGATTTTCAAGTAAAGTTGTACAATGCTTAGAGTGTAGCCCATTTTGGTTGCAAAAATTGGGAAGAACTTTGCAAGATGTATGGTTCTGATGAGGGTATGCTTGTTACCATGGATCTTGGTGATCCTACAATCGAGCAAGAGAGACCTACGATTTTCGTCCTTGTGGATACACCTCCAATTCTTCCCCCATGTGAGCTTAACATAGTTATTAAGTAATTTATATTGTTTATTTCAAAATAGTTGAAAACTTATTCTCCATTGACAGCTTATTTTCATTCTTCAAAGAATGTGCGGAAGATGGTAGACAGAACCTACTACACCGAAGGCTCCGAACTAACTTATCAGGAGAAAAATCATATGGTCGCATTTTGTACTGATCTTGAGAATTACAATGTCTACAATCGAACTCCTCAACATTATGGTCATTACGTGCCACTAGTGCACGTGTTGAACTACGGTAACTACCATGGAGATACCCTGGTAAGATTTTTTACTATTACAACATCCGTGCATCTTTTTGCACACTTCTAAAACTAGTACATCATATCATTGCTAACTACGAAGTTATTACTATGTTTTTCAACAGATAATCCTGAATGATTGTGTGCTTCATCTGATGTATACACACGGTAGCCTTCATGTTTTGAACATACAACCAGGTCGTCCTACGAATCTCAACTGTCCATAACGGGTTTCTAAAAGAAGTGGAGACATAACAATCAAAGAATGGAAAAAATGTATGGACAGTCGTAAGGAGCTTCTTGGAAGCAACATTTAGCAAAGGGCAAAAATTGGAGACAGGATGATCGCCATTCTTCGTAATGGAGAGTCAGGGTCTATATTGTTTTATGCTATTTTACCTTACGGGTGTTTAGGTCATACCTGATACTGATGATCATGTGTTAAGAACAATTATGTAGGGTTGGGTTCGATGACTATGAGGATGATGATCGTATGACTTATTATTAATAACGAGTAGAAGTTGTATGATGATGCATGATTAGTATAGGACGAGTACTTGTTATTATATATGCTGATGTATGCGAGCATGCATGAGTTATTATATCAGCGGGTAAAATGAACATATATAGCAGCAGCGTTGGTAAACCAAGGACGAAGATATAAGAGAGGACACTTCTCTCTATTAGCTAGCTAATATAACAACCTAAAAATAACCCCCAAAACCCCTAAAGCAGCCACTTTCCAAAAAAAACATGGACTTTTGGTCCCGGTTGGTGCCACCAACCGGGACCAAAGGCCCCCTGACTGGGCTGGGCGCACAGAGCCACGTGGAGGCACATTGGTCCCAGTTCTGGTTTGAACCAGGACTAATGGGTGGAGGTATTAGTAACGGCCCATTAGTGTCGGTTCATTAACCGGGACTAAAGGCCCTTATGAACCGGGACTATTAGGTGTTTTTCTACTAGTGGTAGAAGCACTTAGTTTCAGGCTTGGGTCTAGTTTTGGGTTTCTTCATGGGAGTGGCAACTTGCTTGCCATTCTTCTTGAAGTTCCCTTTCTTTCCCTTGCCCTTTTACTTGAAACTAGTCATCTTGTCAATCATCAACATTTGATGCTTTTCTTGATTTCTACCTTTGTCGATTTCAGCATCATGAAGATCTCGGGAATCGTTTTCTTCATCCCTTGCATATTATAGTTCATCACGAAGTTCCAATAACTTGGTGATAGTGACAAGGGTGACATCTAGGGTATGTAGATGCACTCTCCTTCCCCTCCTTACGTTGATCTAGTTGGAGTTCCCTTTTTTTCCCTTTGCCCTTTTCTTGAAACTATTGATCTTGTTAACCATCAACACTTGATGCTCTTTCTTGATTTCTACCTTCGTCAATTTCAACATCACGAAGAGTTTGGGAATCGTTTTCGTCATCCCTTGCATACTGTAGTTCATAACAAAGTTCTACTAACTTGGTGATGGTGACTAGAGAATTATGTCAATCACTATCTTATCTGGAAGATTAACTCCCATTTGATTCAAGCAATTGTAGTAGTCAGACAATCTGAGCAGATGCTCACTGGTTGAGCTATTCTCATCCATCTTGTAGGCAAAGTACTTGTCAGAGGTCTCATACCTCTCGACTCGGGCATGAGTCTGAAATACCAATTTCAGGTCTTGGAACATCTCATATGCTCCATGGCGTTCAAAACATTTTTGAAGCCCTGGTTCTAAGACGTAAAGCATGGTGCACTAAACTATCAAGTAGTTATCATACCGAGCTTGCCAAACGTTTATAACATCTGTATTTGCTCCTGCAATAGGTTCGTCACCTAGCGGTGCATCAAGGACATAATTCTTCTGTGCAGCAATGAGGATAATCCTCAAATCATGTACCTAGTCTGCATCATTGCTACTATCATCTTTTAACATAGTTTTTCTCTAGGAGCATATTAAAAATAAATGGGGAGCTACATCACAAGCTATTGATCTACAACATAGTTATGAAAATACTATCAGGACTAAGTTCATGATAAATTAAAGTTCAATTAATCATATTACTTAAGAACTCCCACTTAGATAGACATCCCTCTAATCATCTAAGCTATCACGTGATCCATATCAACTAAACCATGTCCGATCATCACGTGAGATGGAGTAGTTTTCAATGGTGAACATCACTATGTTGATCATATCTACTATATGATTCACGCTCGACCTTTTGATCTCAGTGTTCCGAGGCCATATCTGCACATGCTAGGCTCGTCAAGTTTAACCCAAGTATTCTGCGTGTGCAAAACTGGCTTGCACCCGTAGTATGTGAACGTAGAGCTTATCACACCCGATGATCACGTGGTGTCTCGGCATGACAAACTGTCGCAACGGTGGATACTCAGGGAGAACACTTGTATCTTGAAATTTAGTGAGAGATCATCTTATAATGCTACCTCCGTACTAAGCAAAATAAGATGCATAAAAGATAAACATCACATGCAATCAAAATAAGTGATATGATATGGCCATCATCAACTTGTGCCTTTGATCTCCATCTCCAAAGCACCATCATGATCACCATCGTCACCGGCTTGACACCTTGTTCTCCATCGAAGCATCGTTGTCGTCTCGCCAACTATTGCTTCTACGACTATCGCTACCACTTAGTGATAAAGTAAAGCAATTACATGGCGATTGCATTTCATACAATAAAGCAACAACCATAAGGCTTCTGCCAGTTGCCGATAAGTTTTAGAAAACATGATCATCTCATACAACAATTTATATATCATCATGTCTTGACCATATCACATCACAGGAAGCACTGCAAAAACAAGTTAGATGTCCTCTACTTTGTTTTTGCAAGTTTTACGTGGCTCCTATGGGCTTTAGCGAGAACCGTTCTTGCCTATGCATCAAAAGCATTTTTCGTCAAGTGTGTTGTTTGAACCTTCAACAAGGACCGGGCGTAGTCACGCTCGATTCAACTAAAGTTGGAGAAACAGACACCCACTAGCCACATGTGTGCTAAGCACGGCGGTAGAACCAGTCTCATGAACACGTTCATGTAATGTCGGTCTGGGCTGCTTCATCCAATAATACCTCTAAATCAAAGCATGACATGCTGGTAAGCAGTATGACTATTATCGTCCACAACTCTTTGTGTTCTAATCGTGCATATAACATCTACGCATAGACCTGGGTCGGATGCCACTATTGGGGAATGCAGTAATTTCAAAAAAAATCCTACGCACACGCAAGATCTATCATGGTGATGCATAGCAACAAGAGGGGAGAGTATAGTCCACGTACCATCATAGACCGTAAGCGGAAACGTTATGACAACGCAGTTGATGTAGTCGAACGTCTTTGCGATCCAACCGATCAAGTACCAAACGCACGACACCTCTGCGATCTGCACACGTTCAACTCAGTGACGTCCCTCGAACTCTAGATCTAGCTGAGGCCGAGGGAGAGTTTCGTCAGCACGACGGAGTGGTGATGGTGATGATGAAGTTATCGGGGCAGGGCTTCGCCTAAGCACTACGACGATATGACCGAGGTGTATAACTATGGAGGAGGGGCACTGCTCGCGCACGAACACGTTCCCGTGTACCCTCGATACCGGGGGTGATGCACCGTAGCTCACGTCGAAGGAGACCCGCTGGAAGCGCGGTATGCAAGCAATCCGGTGGGTGCTTTTGAGGACCTGAAACCCCACATGCCCGAGAGGGACCCCGTCAGGGCGCGCAGTGGCTATGGGATGCCCTAGGTCGGCCTGATCGCCCCTAGGGCCTCGAGGTTCGCCACCCTGCAATGAAGAAGAACGAACAAAGAACGAGGAAGAAGAAGAACAAGGGAGAAGGAAAAGTAAAGGTAAAACATGTTGATAGATTTGTTCGATTGTGTGTTGTTCAATCGGCCGTCACTTCTTGTCTATATAAGAGGCGGATGGACTTCCCGTAAAAGAATAGGACTTGCCTTGCCGTCCAAATCATCAAAATCTAACCAAATTCGGACTTCTCACGACCTCCGGCCCGGATGTCCGGCTCTAGGCTCGGATGATCCGGCCAAGCCCAGATTTCTGACAGCAGTCCACTAATCGGGCTTTAACTTTTTCATACAAACTCAGATTAAGATGATTTTTATATCAAAATCAACCGCCTAGATGAGACACACAACTTTCGTGTTGAACACTTTTCGATATGAGGCCATCTTGAGGGTGTTTCGGGCTGTTTTCTAAAGTATGCAGCAGAAAAACTTGTCCAGACGTCCGGACGATTGCCCGGCTTGTCCGGCCTTTACCCGGATCATCCGGGACTCGACCCAGATCGTCTGGCTTCAACTTTTAGCTTCTGTTGTTTGGGTCAATTTTTCGGCCCCGTCCGGATGATCTGGCCCCCGGTCCGGATGATCCGGCCATGTAGTGCGGCAGCGCACAATTTGGCCGTAGAACTCGCATACGACCTTGGATGGGGACGATTTTTATATCAAAATCGTCTGTTTCGACGAGACGAAGAACTTTGCAGTTGTAAATTTTTTCATCCGAGGACATCTTAATTAGGTTTCTTGTCATTCTTTGATCTGATGCCAATATGAGCATCTCTAAGATTGTCATAACGTTTGCCTCCGAGCTCCGTTTTGGACCATCTCTATATCTATTTCGATCATCTTGAAGAGAGCCATCAAATGATGATATGAAATCATAATTTTAACATCATCTCATTATATCCTCAAGTCATTCATTGCGATCATGCCATTTTCGAGCGTCAACGCATGCTCCCCTGTTTTTCGGCAAAGCTAGTGTGCCGAAACATAACTTGTGCCGTGTTGGTTCTAAGGACGATGTCAACACTCCATCAGCCACTTTGCATGTGCTAAGGGCTATAAATATATATCGGTCATTATTTATTTGAATCCTTGATGCAAACTTGGGTCAAACCTTCTCAACATCATTAAGAATCCAATGATAAAGTTCCACAGATATGTATCTCAAGGTCGTTCTCCGAACCATATTGTTCACCCTTTTGCTAGGATTTTGCAGATAATAACAATAAACTTTCTCAAATCCTTACTTTCGGCTGTATAAAAAATACATTAGTGGCTGAAGCGGTGGACTTCGGTTCGGCCTTACCTCTGGTGACGAGATTATGCATCGGCTATTGATAGAAATGCAATACACCATGATTAACATAGTAGCCGGATGCTTGATGTGCCAACTCTCTTGAATTGTCATGTCTAGAAATATGAACAATTTTAAGGCAACCCAAGGTAAATTTTGCATCTAGACATACCTCAAGATAGACTATAATTGATTTGTCATACCATTGATAACTCTTGGATATTTGTTGCACTACTTATAACGAATCACCGAAAGCCTCAATATATATAGCACCTATGGCAATCAAAAGCTCCAAACCGAATAAAATTTCATATTCGGCTTTGATTATTGTGCAAAAATATTTTATGTGCATGAGGCTTCACAAAATAACACCATATGGAGATATATGAACAACACTGACATTGTGTCCATTGCTATGAATTTAACCATCAGAAATGATCTCCATAGTACTAGAAAGACAAGGTTAATATCAATGAACATGTACCTTGTTTTGATCTCCAATTGAACTAAGGATGATGTTAGGATACTACACCGGACATGCTTTGACATATTCTTAAGGCGATAGATAAATATCGGCCATTACCATGAGGTCCGTGTAAAATTCACCCACCAAACTATGTATATCCGAAATAAACAAATGAAATATCAATAAAATATTTCGGCCCCTTTGTCTTAGCAACAAAAATGTAACTAACCAAATGTATAGTGATTTGGTAATACCCTCTCATGATATAGAAAATTATGTTGCATCCATGGATCAAAATAAATCCATGGACTATAATTAATCATACCTAGGGATGAATTCCATGTCAAAGGCATCAATGGCATGGTTGAAGAAAATGGATGATGTGCTAAACGAAGATTTTGATGTTGTGATGCACGCCTTCGGCTTAATTGTTTGTTGCTTCCATCCTTCTCTTTCTTCACTTTTATACTTGCAATAGAATCATGCACATCATTTTGTTCGGAATTACCCTCTTGGGAACCCATGACATGTTCTTCTTTCTCAGCTCTTGTGCACTAAGATTTTGTAATTCCTTATTTTGCCAATACGATAAGCCGAGTGGGCATGTCGGCTGTGATTTTGTTTCAACCAATGGCAAGTCATTTTGGGCCTTGTGCACCCTCAACCTCTTTTCTTCAGATTTGGCACTCTGATTTTTATCAATTGATTGCTTCACTTCTTTGCCTTTTGTAGCCAATGTCAACACTTTAATTGGCTCTTTGTTATTTGAGATCAAATCTGAAGTAGCACACTTATGATCATCTCTTTTCGCGCGGTAAACTTGCTTTACCACCTCTTTCTTCTTCCTTTAGCTCTGGACTAATTCCTTATGATTGAAACCGTCTTTAACATGTGATTGTTCAAATGTTGATCTTCTCGGAGCTGCATAATATTGGTGAGATGGTTTAAAATAAGATGGAGAATGTGCCCTTGTATCATACATGTCCCATGATGGATATGAATCTACATGAGCATAGGGAGGCATCCACGGCATTGTGATGTCTACTACACAACCTTCTTCTTGTAGACGTTGTTGGGCCTCCAAGTGCAGAGGTTTGTAGGACAGTAGCACATTTCCCTCAAGTGGATGACCTAAGATTTATCAATCCGTAGGAGGCGTAGGATGAATATGGTCTCTCTCAAACAACCCAGCAACTAAATAACAAAGAGTCTCTTGTGTCCCCAACACACCCAATACAATGGTAAATTGTATAGGTGCACTAGTTCGGCGAAGAGATGGTGATACAAGTGCAATATGGATGGTAGATATGGGTTTTTGTAATCTGAAAATATAAAAACAGCAAGGTATCTAATGATAAAAGTGAGCGTAAACGGTATTGCAATGGTAGGAAACAAGGCATAGGGTTCATACTTTCACTAGTGCAAGTTCTCTCAACAATAATAACATAATTGGATCATATAACTATCCCTCAACATGCAACAAAGTGTCACTCCAAAGCCACTAATAGCGGAGAACAAACGAAGAGATTATGGTAGGGTACGAAACCACCTCAAAGTTATCCTTTATGTTCTATCTATTCAAGAGTCCATAGTAAAATAACATGAAGCTATTCTTTCCGTTCAATCTATCATAGAGTTCATACTAGAATAACACCTTAAGACACAAATCAACCAAAACCCTAATGTCACCTAGATACTCCATTGTCACCTCAAGTATCCGTGGGCATGATTATATGATATGCATCACACAATCTCAGATTCATCTATTCAACAAAAACAAAGTACTTCAAAGAGTGCCCCAGAGTTTCTACCGGAGAGTCAAGACGAAAACGTGTGCCAACCCCTATGCATAGGTTCATGGGCGGAAACCACAAGTTGATCACCAAAACATACATCAAGTGGATCACATGATATCCCATTGTCACCACAGATAAGCACGGCAAGACATACATCAAGTGTTCTCAAACCATTAAAGACTCAATCCGATAAGATAACTTCAAAGGTAAAACTCAATCCATCACAGGATAGTAGAGGGGGAGAAACATCATAAGATCCAACTATAATAACAAAGCTCGCGATACATCAAGATCGTGCGAAGTCAAGAACACGAGAGAGGGAGAGATAAAACACATAGCTACTGGTACATACCCTCAGCCCCGAGGGTGAACTACTCCCTCCTCGTCATGGAGAGCGCCGGGATGATGAAGATGGCCACCAGTGATGGGTTCCCCCTCCGGCAGGGTGCCGAAACGGGCTCCCGAGAGGTTTTTGGTGGCTATAGAGGCTTGCGGCGGCGGAACTCCCGATCTATCTTCGTATTCGATGTTTTTAGGGTACGTGGACTTATATAGGCGAAAGAAGTCAGTCGGGGGAGCCTCGAGGGGCCCAGGAGACAGGGGGCGCGCCCAGGGGGTGGGCGCGCCCTCCTATCTCCTGGCTTCCTCAAACCTTCCCTGGCTTGAACTCCAAGTCTCCCGGATCATATCCTTTCCAAAAATCACGCTCCCGAAGGTTTCATTCCGTTTGGACTCCGTTTGATATTCCTTTTCTTCGAAATACTGAAACAGGCAATAAAATAGCAATATGGGTTGGGCCTCCGGTTAATCGGTTAGTCCCAAAAATAATATAAAAGTGTATAATAAATCCCATAAACTTTCAAAATAGATAATAAAATAGCATGAATGCTTCATAAATTATAGATACGTTGGAGACGTATCAGCATCCCCAAGCTTAATTCCTACTCGTCCTCGAGTAGGTAAATGATAAAAGAAAGAATTTATGAAGTGTGAATGCTAAAAGGTGCACCAGTTTGATCAATGATAATTTCAATCACCTTTCCTAGCATGATTATATGTCATAACAGTAGTTCATCTCATAAAACTTCTCACGATCAAGTAACAAGTTATTCACATGTTAAAGCATAGACCATAAACTTTCCTGAAAACTAGCAAACTTCATTCTTAGTCATCAAACAATTGCAATTCATCTTATTTTTAGGAAGGGACTATGTTAAAGCTTTGATTTAGCAAACTCCACATACTCAACTATCATATAGTCTTCTACAATTGCTAACACTCACGCAATACTAATGGTTATGGAGTTTTAATCGGACACTGAGAAAGATAGGGGCTTATAATGTTGCCTCCCAACGTATTCACCTTTGGGTGATGTCAACAATAATAGTTCATGCTAACTTCCATCCAATTGGATATATATATCAGGATCTTCCCAACACGAGGTGCTTGCCAAAGGATAAAATGAAAAAGGGAAATGTGAAGATCACCTTGACACTTGCATAAAGTAAAAGACATAAAGCAAAAGATAGGCCCTTCGCAGAGGGAAGCTGAGGTTGTCATGCGCTTTTAGGGTTGGATGCACAAAATCTTAATGCGAAAGAACGTCACTTTATATTGCCACTTGTATATGGACCTTTATTATGTAGTCTGTCGCTTTTATTGCTTCCATAACAAGATCGTACAAAGCTTATTTTCTTCACACTAATAAATCATACATATTTAGAGAGCAATTTTTATTGCTTGCACCAATGACAACTTACTTGAAGGATCTTACTCAATCCATAGGTAGGTATGGTGGACTCTCATGGCAAAACTGGGTTTAAGGATATTTGGAAGCACAAGTAGTATCTCTACTTGGTGCAAGGAATTTGGCTAGCATGAGGGGGAAACGCAAGCTCAACATGTTTGAATGATCCATGACAATATACTTTAACTGACATGTGAGAAAACATAACCCATTACGTTGTCTTCCTTGTCCAACATCAACTCTTTAGCATTTCATACTTAATGATTGCCCACAATTATAAAACATGTCTAGGATAGTATATTTATATGTGGAATCTCTCTTCCTTCAATATTCTTTCATGAATTGTTCAAATGACCAATACAATGCTTGCTAACCTTCAATAAATTTACAACTTCTACTTCTTAGATGTGAAGTCATTACTACCCATGGGAAAAGCAAATGAAACATATATAATTTCGGATTTATGACATTCAACTCATTCAACCATTTACTCATAGGATATAAGTGAAGGACACGAGTAAATGAAAAACTACTCCAAAAAGATATAAGTGAAGATCAATGAGTAGATAAATAATTATGTAACTATGTGAAGACTCTCTCTCATTTAAGAATTTCAGATCTTGGTATTGTATTCAAACAGCAAGCAAAACAAAATAAAATGACATTGCAAGGATAGCACAACTCATGTGAAGAAGCAAAAACTTAGGTTCAACCGATAGTAACCGATAGTTGTTGAAGAAGAAAGGTGGGATGCCTACCGGGGCATCCCCAAGCTTAGATGCTTGAGACTTCTTGAAATATTATCTTGGGGTGCCTTGGGCGTCCACAAGCTTGAACTTTTGTGTCTCCTTAATTCCTCTCATATCATAGTTTCTCTTTTTATCAAAAGCTTCATCCACACCAAACTCAACAAGAACTCGTGATATAGGTTAGTATAAACCAATGCAAACCCTTATCATTTTCTACTGTAACAAATCACTAAAATTATTATTAAACATTGCATATTAAATGCATCTGCATATTTAATACTCCTATCCTCAAATAGAATCATTAAACAAGCAATCATATGCAAACAATGCAACCATAACAGCAATCTGCCAAAAAAGTATAGTCTGTAAAGAATGCAAGATTCATCATACTTACCTAACTCCAACAATTATGAGAAAAGTACTACGCTGTAGAAGATTTATCAGAGCTCAATATGCAAAAACTTTCAACATTATACCATTCTCTGACTTTTCTAGGGAATTTTTGCAACAGCGGTAAACTTTCTGTTTTCAAACAGCAATATGTATACTAGCAAAATAAGCATGGTAAAGGCTATCCTTGACTTTTTTATTGAAACTAAAGATGCAAAACATTATTCTAAATAACAGAAAGCAAATACTAACAAAAGAAAATGACGCTCCAAGCAAAACACATATCATGTGGTGAATAAAAATATAGCTCCAAGTAAAGTTACCGATGAACGAAGACGAAAGAGGGGATGCCATCCGGGGCATACCCAAGCTTAGACTCTTGGTTGTCCTTGAATATTACCTTGGGGTGCCTTGGGGATCCCCAAGCTTAGGCTCTTGCCACTCCTTATTCCATAGTCCATCGAAACTTTACCCAAAACTTGAAAACTTCACAACACAAAACTCAATAGAAAACTCGTAAGCTCCGTTAGTATAAGAAAATAAATCCACCACTTAGGTACTATAATGAACTCATTCTAAATTCATATTGGTGTAATATCTACCATATTATAACTTCTCTATGGTTCATACACTCCGATACTACTCATAGATTCATCAAAATAAGCAAACTACACATAGAAAACAGAATCTGTTAAAAATAGAACAGTCTGTAGTAATCTGTATCAAACGTATACTTCTGGAGCTCCAACAATCCTACAAAATTAGGAAGTACTAAGCCATTTGTTTAACAATCCAGAGCAAAAAGAATCAGATCATAATCACGTTTCTGTGAATTAACAAAACTAATTACTGAGTGCAAAAGTTTCTTATTCTCAGCAGGATCAACACAACTATCACCGTAAGCTATCCTAAAGGTCTTACTTGGCACTTTATTGAAACAAAAGCTATAAAACATGATTACTAAAGTAGCATAATCATGTGAACACACAAAAACAGTAGGGGTAAATATTGGGTTGTCTCCCAACAAGCGCTTTTCTTTTATGCCTTTTTAGCTAGGCATGATGATGACAATGAGGCTCACATAAAAGATAAGAATTGAAACATAACGGGAGCATCATGAAGCATATGACTAGCACATTTAAGCCTAACCCACATCCTATGCATAGGGATTTTGTGAGCAAACAACTTATGGGAATAATAATCAACTAGCATAGGAGGGCAAAACAAGCATAGCTTCAAAATTTTAAGCACACAGAGAGGAAGCTTGATATTATTGCAATTCCTACAAGCATATATTCCTCCCTCATAATAAATTTCAGTAGCATCATGAATGAATTCAGCAATATAACCATCACCTAAAGCATTCTTTTCATGATCTACAAGCATAGAAATTTTATTACTCTCCACATAAGCAAAATTCTTCTCACGAATAGTAGTGGGAGCAAACTCAAGAAAATAACTATCATGTGAAGCATAATCCAATTGAAAACTATAATCATGATGACAAGTTTCAAGGTTTTCATTATTCTTAATAGCATACAAGTCATCACAATAATCATCGTAGATAGCAACTTTGTTCTCATAATCAATTGGAACCTCTTCCGAAATAGTGGAATCATCACTAAATAAAGTTGACACTCTTCCAAATCCACTTTCATATTCATCACAATAAGATTCAACATCCTCTAAAATAGTGGGATCACTACCTCCTAAAGTTGACACTCTTCGAAACCCACTTTCATCAATATAATCATCATAAATAGGAGGCATGCTTTCATCATAATAAATATTCTCATCAAAACTTGGGGGACTAAACATATCATCTTCATCAAACATAGCTTACCCAAGCTTGTGGCTTTGCATATCATTAGCATTATGGATATTCAAGGAATTCATACTAACAACATTGCAATCATGCTCATCATTCAAAGATTTAGTACCAAACATTCTAATGCATTCTTCATCTAGCAATTGAGCACAATTTTCCTTACCATCATTCTCACAAAAGATATTAAAAAGTTGAAGCGTATGAGACAAACTCAAATCCATTTTTTTGGTAGTTTTCTTTTATAAACTAAACTAGTGATAGAACAAGAAACAAAAAGATTCGATTGCAAGCTCTAAAGATATACCTTCAAGCACTCACCTCCCTAGCAACGGCGCCAGAAAAGAGCTTAGTTGACGGGGTGTGAGTGCCGCTTACCTAGCCTCCCCGGCAACGGCGCCAGAAAAGAGCTTGATATCTACTACACGACCTTCTTCTTGTAGACGTTGTTGGGCCTCCAAGTGCAGAGGTTTGTAGGACAGTAGAAAATTTCCCTCAAGTGGATGACCTAAGGTTTATCAATTCGTAGGAGGCATAGGATGAAGATGGTCTCTCTCAAACAACCCTGCAACCAAATAACAAAGAGTCTCTTGTGTCCCCAACACACCAAATACAATGGTAAATTGTATAGGTGCACTAGTTCGGCGAAGAGATGGTGATACAAGTGCAATATGGATGGTAGATATGGGTTTTTGTAATTTGAAAATATAAAAACAGCAAGATAACTAATGATAAAAGTGAGCGTAAATGGTATTGCAATGGTTGGAAACAAGGCATAGGGTTCATACTTTCACTAGTGCAAGTTCTCTCAACAATAATAACATAATTGGATCATATAACTATCCCTCAACATGCAAAAAAGTGTCACTCCAAAGCCACTAATAGCGGAGAACAAACGAAGAGATTATGGTAGGGTACGAAACCACCTCAAAGTTATCCTTTCTGTTCTATCTATTCAAGAGTTCGTAGTAAAATAACATGAAGCTATTCTTTCTGTTCAATCTATCATAGAGTTCATACTAGAATAACACCTTAAGACTCAAATCAACCAAAACCCTAATGTCACCTAGATACTCCATTGTCACCTCAAGTATCTGTGGGCATGATTATACGATATGCATCCCACAATCTCAGATTCATCTAGTCAACCAACACAAAGTACTTGAAAGAGTGCCCCAAAGTTTCTACCGGAGAGTCAAGACGAAAACGTGTGCCAACCCCTATGCATATGTTATTGGGTGGAACCCGCAAGTTCATCACCAAAACATACATCAAGTGGATCACGTGATATCCCATTGTCACCACAGATAAGCACGGCAAGACATACATCAAGTGTTCTCAAATCATTAAAGACTCAATCCGATAAGATAACTTCAAAGGTAAAACTCAATCCATCTAAAGATAGTAGAGGGGGAGAAACATCATAAGATCCAACTATAATAGCAAAGCTCGCGATACATCAAGATCGTGCGAAGTCAAGAACACCAGAGAGAGAGATCAAACACATAGCTACTGGTACATACCCTCAGCCCCGAGGGTGAACTACTCCCTTCTCGTCATGAAGAGCGCCGGGATAATGAAGATGGCCACCGGTGACGGGTTCCCCCTCCGGTAGGGTGCCGGAACAGGCTCCCGAGAGGTTTTTGGTGGCTATAGAGGCTTGCGGCGGCGGAACTCCCGATCTATCTTTGTCTTTGATGTTTTTAGGGTATGTGGACTTATATAGGCGAAAGAAGTCGGTCGGGGGAGCCTCGAGGGGCCCAGGAGACAAAGGGCGTGCCCAGGGGGGTGGGCACACCCTCCTATCTCCTGGCTTCCTCGAACCTTCCCTGGCTTGAACTCCAAGTCTCCTAGATCATATCCTTTCCAAAAATCACGCTCCCGAAGGTTTCATTCCATTTGGACTCCGTTTGATATTCCTTTTCTTCGAAATACTGAAATAGGCAATAAAACAGCAATATGGGCTGGGCCTTCGATTAATAGGTTTGTCCCAAAAATAATATAAAACTGTATAATAAAGCACATAAACATTCAAAATAGATAATAAAATAGCATGAATGCTTCATAAATTATAGATACGTTGGAGATGTATCACATTGGCATTGGCGGCCCAAAATAAGGATATGAATATGTTGCATTAAAATTATCACTTTGCCAATATCGATCCTCATATTTGCGCCTTGGGGGTGATCTTGGTTTCTTTGCATGATTTGGCCGATAAGCATTCTTCTCTTCACTCTTATTTTGATATCTATCCAAGAGTTCAGCGAAGGTGATTTTTGATCTCTTACACTTGCGCTTATTTCGGCCTTTATTTTCTTTTGGTTTGCTTTCATCGATCATTGGATTTCCTTGCTGCCCCCAGTCCTTGGCGTTTTCATTGTAGCTTCAATGGAATTCTCGCCCTCAATAGTATGTTCATTGTGCTCTTCAACAACTTGATTACTTGAAAGCTCGATCCCATCATATGTAGTTTTTACCTTCTCTTTAAATGGATCGGCTTGAAGCAGCCGATACAAAAACCTTTTGCCATTAGGACCAGTTGGAATAGACTCGTCATCTATTGGTGTCTCAACAAATTTTAATCGTCCTTTATCAATGGCCGATTTAACTATTTGACGAAACATGTTGCAATTCTCAAAACTATGCTTGGACGAATCATGCAACTTACAATATATTCGTCCCTGGACAGATGGCTCAACATGGTGATCAAGAATTCTAATATAATTATGTCTCAACAACAAATCAAATATTTGATCACACATGCTTTAATTGAAGGTAAAAAATTTATTCTCTAGCCGATCTTGTTGCGAGAACGGCTTTGAAGTTGATAAAACGAATGGTTCAAATTTTGCATCACCCCATTCGGCTATGCATTGTGTTTTACCCTCTATCTCCGATGTCTTTGGATAAGAATATATACTGGCATCGGTTTGCTCAGAAGATTTTAACTTTGGCTTTAAATTTCTGAAACAAAAATAGTTAGAACATACATGTATATATTGAGACCAAGTGTAAGCCAAGTAAGAAATAAGCAAAGCTACCCAATTAGATATGAGCTTTAGATAAAGCAATGGGGAAAGCCTTGGCTGCAATAATTTTTCGCTATCGGTCTTTCTGAATGGCACAATGGGTTGACCGCTATGCTCAATAACAATTTTATTGCTAACAAGTAAATAACCCTTCTTCATTGGTCTTTCAAAATTACTTATGAGGATTTTTCTAATAGATGGATCAACTATGAAGCTGCGACCAAATCTAGAAATAGGAAAATTACTTGCTAGGCATACCTCTTCAAATATGTTGGGAGAGCATGATGGTGGTGTGACTTGAACATTATCTTGATCCATCTTTGGATGTCTCCCCAATGCCTTATCATCATATTTTTCTTGATTTCATGCATCATTACTTTGAAGATCCTTGTCAGTCGAACTTTGTTTAGCTACTTGCTCTTGTCCTTGAGGTTTGCCAATTTCTATGGTACGGAACTCATAGGGCAGGAAGTAGGTTCCATTAACTTCAGAAAAATCAAGCATCGCTGTTTTCCTATGCTTGCCATGCCCTTTCTCAATAATGCTTTCTTCTTTGGATTCGATGGACTCATAATATATACTACTTGATTCGGCTTTTTCAATAACTGGATTTTCTTTGTTACCTGAATCAATACCTTTATCTTTTTTAATTTGCAAGGCTTCTCGCTCTTGTCTAATTTTAGCCCACATCTCAGCTTGGCGAGCTTTGAACCTTTTCATCTCAATTTCCATCCACTCCTCATGAGATTGCCCCCAATACTTTGAGACTCTTTCGGCAATGAGGTGCCAAAACTTTGCAACAGCTTAGGTGGTACACTAGATGGTACAACACTGGGCAACTCCATGATTTGCACAACTCTAGCTTTTACTGTAGCAAAATCATGAGGCTTCCCGCCTTCTATTAGTTCCTGTCGAATGGAGTTGCACAAATCCCAAGAGAATGTAAGCTTGTTCTGAATCGCCCAGTCTGGATATGGTTGCCTCTCGATGCTTTTAGACTCTTTCGGCAATGAGATGTTGCTGAAATTCTATAATTATGTAGGGGGTAAATGATATGCCACGGTAGTAGGTGAAAGCATTTGTGCTCCTGCAGAAGTTTCACTTATTCGGCCATGACCATGAAGGTGCGGAGCCGAATTATGGACATCAACAGTTGCGTATGGTGCCAAAAAATTAGTAGCATTAGGTGTAGCATATGATATTTGAGGGTAATTGGCCAAATAACTAGTAGTAACATGGCCAATTCCCCTATCCACCGGCACGTTTGGATTAACGTACTGCAAGTTATTTGCCGATGAATAAAAACTTGAAACACTTTGTTGCATACCATTGAAAGTTCCTACATAGGGTGTCTCAACTTGATTAACCGAACTCATCATGTTAATCATTGACATATAAAATTGTGGGGTTGCCGATGCATGGGAGTGGGGATACATATGTTGCATGTTGCTAAAATTATATGAAGTAGAATCATGAATCTGGGTCGACCCTTGCACATAATTAGATGCATGATTGATAAAGCTAGGGCTAGCCGATACATTATGCTCATTAGATGATCTAGCAACAACATATGCATTATATGCATCTACATATGTGAATTGGGTATTCATATTACCTTTGTAGATTGCAAACCCTAGATGACGATCTCTTCGTAGCAAGAACAGGCCGAAGACCATTCAAAGCTTTGTCCCCAGCGGAGTCGCCAAAAAGTGTGTTCGCACACGAACACGTCACCGTGTACCCTCGACGCCGGGGTGATGCACCGCAGCTCATGTCGAAGGAGACCCACCGAAAGCGCGGTACGCAAGCAATCCGGCGGGTGCTTTTGAGGACCCGAAACCCCACACGCCCGGGAGGGATCCTGTCAGGGTGCACGGTGACTATGGGCTGCCCTAGGTTGACCTGATCGCCCCTAGGGCCTCAAGGTTCGTCGGATCATTCGGGACTCGACCCAGATCATCTGTCTTCAAATTTTAGCTTCTGTTGTTTGGGTCAATTTTTTGGCCCCCGGTCCGGATGATCCAGCCATGCAGTGCTACAATGCACTTGGCCGTAGAACTGGCATACGCCCTTGAATGGGATGATTTTTCTATCAAAATCGTCCGTTTCGACGAGTCGAAGAACTTTGCAGTTGTAACTTTTTTTATCCGAGGCCATCTTAATTATGTTTCTTGCCATTCTTTGATCTCATGCCAATACGAGCATCTCTAAGATTGTCATAACTTTTGCCTATGAGCTCCGTTTTGGACCATCTCTATATCTATTTCGATCATCTTGAAGAGAGTCATCAAATGGTGATATGAACTCATAATTTTAACATCATCTCATTATATCCTCAAGTCATTCTTTGCGAATCACTCGGAACCTTTCTGATGTCTGGATATAGCCTTCCAATATATGAATCTTTACCTCACGACCATTTCGAGACTACTCGTCATGTCCGTGATCTCATCCGAGACTCCGAACAACCTTTGGTCATCAAATCAGATAAACTCATAATACTAATCGTCATTGAACGTTAAGCGTGCGGACCCTACGGGTTCGAGAACTATGTAGACATGACTGAGACTCATCTCCGGTCAATAACCAATAGCTGAACCTGGATGCTCATATTGGCTCCTACATATTCTACGAAGATCTTTATCAGTCAAACCGCATAACAACATACATTGTTCCCTTTCTCATCGGTATGTTACTTGCCCGAGATTCGATCATCGGTATCACCATACCTAGTTCAATCTCGTTACCGGCAAGTCTCTTTACTCGTTCCGTAATACATCATCCCGCAACTAACTCATTAGTCACATTCCTTGCAAGACTTATAGTGATGTGCATTACCGAGAGGGCCCAGAGATACCTCTCCGACAATCTAAGTGACAAATCCTAATCTCGATCTATGCCAACTCAACAAACACCATCGGAGACACCTATAGAGCATCTTTATAATCACCCAGTTATGTTGTGATGTTTGATAGCACACTAAGTGTTCCTCTGGTATTCGGGAGTTGCATAATCTCATAGTCATAGGAACATGTATAAGTCATGAAGAAAGCAATAGCAATAAACTAAACGATCAATGTGCTAAGCTAACGGATGGGTCTTGTCCATCACATCAGCCTCTAATGATGTGATCCCATTTATCAAATGACAACACATGTCTAAGGCTAGGAAACTTAACCATCTTTGATTAACGAGCTAGTCTAGCAGAGGCATACTAGGGACACTATGTCTGTCTATGTATTCACACATTTACTAAGTTTCCGGTTAATACAATTCTAGCATGAATAATAAATATTTATCATGATATAAGGAAATATAAATAGCAACTTTATTATTGCCTCTAGGGCATATTTACTTCATTGTACCTGGCCTTTCCTGCTCACCCATCGGCAAGATCAAGATAGAAGTCCTCTTCGGAGACAAAGATCACTTCCGCCATGAAGCGATTTGGTTTGAGGTGGTTGACCTGGAGAGCCCTTACCATGCGCTCCTAGGCCGGTCGGCTCTATCCAAGTTCATGGTGGTGCCGCACTATGCCTACCTCAAGATGAAGATTCCAGGTAGCAAGGGTATAATCACTATAGTCGATGACTTCAAGAAGTCGTCCACCTGTGCTGCTGCTAGCAGCCGGCTGGCCGAGTCCCTTATGATTGCTCCCGAGAAGAAGCTCCTTGACCGGCGGGTGGCCATGGCCAGCAAGCAGCCGGACTTGTCACCAGATCCCAAGGAGTCGGAGACCTAGAGCTCCTTCCAGCCGACCAAAGAAACAAAGAAGATCCCCTTGGACCCAGACCACGCGGAGAGGCACGCTGTCATGGGGGCCAACCTTGATAGCAAATACGAAAGCGAGCTCGTCGATTTCCTCCATGTGAATCAGGACATCTTCGCGTGGTCTCCCAAAGACATACCGGGTATTCCGACGGATTTCACCGAGCACAAGCTATATGTCAGATTAGATGCAAAACCAGTCAAGCAACCCCTCCACCGCCTGTCAGAAGAAAAGAGATGAATCATTGGTGAAGAGATCGCCCGCCTGTTGGTAGCCGGCTTCATCATGGAAGTATTTTTTTCCAGAATGGCTTGCCAACCCAGTCCTTGTACTGAAGAAGAACAACAAGTGGTGCGTGTGCATTGATTACACCAGTCTCAACAAAGCATGCCCCAAAGATACGTTTGCTTTGCCTCGGATAGACCAGGTGATAGACTCCACGGCCGGATGTGAGCTGTTGAGTTTTTTGGATGCCTACGCAGGTTACCACCAGATCAAGTTGAACCCGGCAGACCGCCTGAAGACCGCCTTCATCACACCATTCAGAGCCTTCTATTACCTGACCATGACATTCGGCTTAAGAAATATCGGTGCCACGTTTCAGCGTTGCAAGCAGAAGTGCCTCCTCAAGCAACTCGGCAGAAATGCCCACGTCTATGTAGACGATATTGTGGTGAAGACGGAGAAGCACGGTACCCTCATGGAAGATCTCAAGGAAACCTTTGATAATTTGTGCCGTTTTCAAATCAAGCTCAACCCAGAGAAGTGTGTTTTTGGAGTCCCAGTCGGCCAGCTCCTTGGCTTTCTGGTCTCAGAATGCGGCATCGAGTGCAACCTTGTGAAGATCAAGGCCATCGAGCGGATGGAGAGACCCACCCGACCGCGAGACGTCCAGAAGTTCACTGGCTGCTTGGCATCCATCAGCCGTTTCATCAGTCGGTTGGGCGAGAAGGTTCTTCCCCTGTACCAGCTCATCAAGAAAACCACTCACTTTGAGTGGAACGACAAGGCGGACGAGGCCTTCCTCCAGCTCAAGAAAATGCTGACTACGCCGCCTGTCCTGGCGGCTCCGGCTACTAAGGAGCCCATGTTCCTCTACATCGCCGCCACTAGCTGGGTGGTCAGCACTGTCATTGTGGTGGAGCGTCCAGAAGACGGCAGAGCACAGCCGGTCCAGAGGCATGTGTAATATTTGAGCGAGGTCCTGTCGGCCTCAAAGCAGAACTTCCCCCACTACCAGAAGATGTGCTACGGTGTGCACTTTTCCACCAAGAAGCTGAAGCCATACTTTGAAGAGCACCCCATCACGGTCGTTTGCACCGCCCCGCTTGCTGAGATCATAGGAAACAAAGAAGCATCAGGCCGAGTGGCCAAATGGGCCATCGAGTTGGCCCCCTACACCATCTTCTACCAGCCACGCACCGCCATCAAGTCCCATGCACTGACTGACTTCCTCATTGACTGGGCTGAGACCCAGTACCTGCCGCCAGCTCCAGACTCCACTCATTGGTGGATGCATTTTGACGGCTCGAAGATGCGAACCGGTTTGGGAGCCGGCATCGTCCTCACCTCTCCCAAAGGCGACAAGCTTAGATATACGCTGCAAATTCACTTTGCCGCCTCCAACAATGTGGCCGAGTACGAGGCATTCGTACACGGGCTCCGATTGGCCAAGGCAAGTGGCATCCGTCGGATTCTGTGCTACGGCGACTCGGACTTGGTAGTCGAGCAGTTGTCTGGCGAATGGAACACCAAGGATGCAAACATGGCGAGCTACCGCTTCCTCGTCCAGCAGATCAACGGATACTTTGACGGGTGTGAGTTCCTTCATGTGCCACGAAACAACAACGAGCAAGCTGATGCCCTCGCACGGACTGGCTCCACCCACCAAGCAATACCAGTCGGCGTCTTCCTTCATTGCCTTCGCAAGCCGTCTATCAAGCCTTCTCCAGAATCAGAGTCCATCTTCATGACGGCTGCTCCCGAAATAGTCGGATCTGACTCGAGGGTTGCAGCAGCCGGCCTGGGGACTTCGGCAGGCGGAACGGGGGCTGCAGTAGTCGCACCCGGCCCGGGGACTTCAGAACTCGGCCCAGGGGATGCATCAGCCGGCCCGGGGACTTCACCAAGCGACTCGGGGACTACAGCGGTCGCACCCGGCCCGGGGACTTCAGAACCCGGCCTGGGGGCTGTAGCAGTCGGCCCGGGGACTCCAACAATGCAGCAAGCGGCAGCCAACTCCAACCCGCCGCCACCCAACCCAACCGCCCTAATACCAGTGATCGTGATGACATTGGACAAAGTCGGAGCACCACCATGGGCGTAACCCATCCTCAACTTTCTAGTGACCGGCGAGCTACCAGCCGACGAGATCTCAGCCCGGCAAGTGCAACACCGGGCAGGAGCATACATGATAGTAAACAGAGAGCTTGTTAGGTGCAGCATCACTAGCGTGTTTCAGCGCTGCGTAGAGCCAGAGAAGGGAAAAGCAATCCTCAGAGATATCCACCAAGGCGAGTGTGGCCACCACGCGGCCTCAAGATCCCTTGTCGCCAAAGCCTTCCGGCATGGATTCTTCTGGCCAACTGCTTTGAAGGACGCCAAGAATTTGGTCAAGAAGTGCAAGGGGTGCCAAAAATTCAGCTCCAAGCAACATCTGCCGGCTTCTGCACTCAAGACCATCCCCCTTACTTGGACATGGTGGGCCCTTTCAAGACAGCACGCAGCAGCATGACCCATCTACTGGTCGCCGTGGACAAATTCACCAAATGGATTGAAGCAAAGCCAATCAAGAAGCTGAACGGTCTGTCTGTTGTGACCTTCATCGCAGATATTACCGTCTGGTATAGTATACCACATAGCATCATCACCGACAACGGCACAAACTTTGCCAAAGGTGCCTTGGCTCGTTTCTGCGCGATGCAGGCATCCGACTGGACTTAGCGTCCGTTGCCGATCCGCAGTCAAACGGACAAGTAGAGCGAGCAAACGGCCTCATCTTGTCCAGCATCAAACCCCGACTAATCGAGCCACTGGAGCGCTCGGCCGGCTACTGGATCGACGAGCTACCAGCCGTCCTCTGGAGTCTTCGAACCACACCTAACAAATCAACTAGCTTCACTCCCTTCTTCCTCGTGTACGAGGCCGAGGCTGTCATCCCAACTGACATTGAGTTCGACTCACCTTGCATCACCATGTACATGGAGGCGGAAGCGAAGGATGCGTGAGAAGACGGCATCGACCTGCTGGAAGAAAGCGGGTTGTTGGCACTCAGCCGGTCCGCCATCTACCAGCAGGGCCTACGCCACTACCACAGCTGGAAGGTCAAGCCACGATCCTTCCAAGAGGGGGACCTTGTGCTCCGGCTGATCTAGTGAACAACCGGATAGCACAAGCTCTTGGCCCCTTGGGAAGGGCCATTCATCATCAGCAAAGCTTTGGGAAATGACTAAGCACAGAGCACGCAAGAGGGAGGACTCCGGCAAGGAAACAGAGCGCCCATGGAATGCAAATCTCTTCCGAAGATTTTACAGTTAATGCAGTATGTACCACGCTACCTTTTGTATTAAGAAGCTAAGACATCGGGACCCTCGAGGAGCACTCTGGGGCTACCCTTTTTATCTATACGATAAGATTCTGCCTGTGAATGTGTTATTTTCATTCCTCCGCCTGGCACCGGGTTCGATCAGTCCGCCTGGGGGCTCACCGCCTTGTCCTATGCTAACGCTACCTGCAGTCGGACAAATAGTGTGCCGACATCTAGAGCCCTCTCTTGCCCTAAGCCGCAGCTCGCAGGGCGACTGTCCAGCTGACAAGAGCTAAAGGCAGGAAATGGTGTCCACACGAAAAATGACTAAGGAGAAATGTGCTAGCATAGGCCTAGTCGGCTCCTTGCCTTTACCGTTTGGCTGCTAAGCAGCCGCCCGTCCGGCTTCTCATTTGACTTGTTAGGTTCTAAGCGGCCAAAGTACTTGTCTTCCAAAAACTACTAAGTCCCTAACCCAGCCACAGACCGTAGAGCGGTTGTCCGGCTGGCATGGCGGCAACCAAAGGAAAGCTGCAAAGGAAAAAAGCCAAAATAGAAGAGACAGGGAGTGGCTACAGTGAACGCCCACCAGGCGGTGGGACTGTATCCACACTCTCCCGACAAAGTATACATCACCAGTGGCATGGCTACAGTGCTAAGCAGCCGGCAGGACCTGCAAGCAGCGGGCGCGGCCTATCAGCTAAGTACGAGACAGCTGACAGGACCCACCACGCGACGGGCCCCATCAGCCGGCAGAGAAGCCGACAGCTAGAGACACTGACGACCGGGTCCTACACCCGGCCGGATTACCATTGCACCCTTGGGGGGTAGGGCTATATAAACCCCCCAGGTCACCCATGCAAAGGGTTCAGAACCTTAGAACACGCACACACACCATGTAGAGAGAGTGGAGTCGAGCTAGCCTTGCCCTTCTTCCTCCTCTAGCCAAACAGCTCAAGGAGCAAGCTTGTAGCTACCTTGTTGAGATAGTGATCATGCGGAGACCCCGCAGAGCAGGACTAGGGGTGTTATCTCCTAGGAGAGCCCCGAACTTGGGTAAGATTCGCCGGCGTATGCGATCTCGCTCACTCCCGCCTCTAGATCCCGGCGACGTACTTTTTCCCCCTCCATGATAAGCCACCCCTTGGCATATGTCGCACGGTATCCCCGACACAATTGGAGACACATAGATTTTTGGCGTGGTTCCGATAGGTGGTGCTATCGTACATCCACGTTGGTGGAAACTTCAACCCACGAAGGGTAACGGTTGCGCGAGTCCAGTGAGGGCTCCACCCACGAAGGGTCCAGGAAGAAGCAACCTTGTCTATCCCACCATGGCCATCTCCCACGAAGGACTTGCCTCACTTGGGTAGATCTTCACAAAGTAGGCGATCTCCTTGCCCTTACAAACTCCTTGGTTCAACTCCACAATCTTGACGGAGGCTCCCAAGTGACACCTAACCAATCTAGGAGACACCACTCTCCAAAAGGTAATAGATGGTGTGTTGATGATGAACTCCTTGCTCTTGTTCTTCAAATGATAGTCTCCCCAACACTCAACTCTCTCTCACAGATTTGGATATGGTGAAAAGATGACATGAGTGGAAAGCAACTTGGGGAAGGCTAGAGATCAAGATTCTTGTGGTTGGATTGGAATGTCTTGGTCTCAACACATGAGTAGGTGGTTCTCTCTCAGAAAATGAATGCTGGAAGTGTAGGCACGTTCTGATGGCTCTCTCCATGAATGGAGGAAGGGTGTAGGGGTATATATAGCCTCCATGCAAAATCTAACCATTACACAAAATTTATCAAACTCGGTGGGACCGAATAGTGAAACTTGGTCAGACCGATTCAGTTCAAAATGTGAACGTTAGGATTTTCGATGGGACCGACATGTTCAACTCGGTGGGTCCGATGTGCTAGGGTTAGGGTAAAACCTCACTCGGTTTGACCGATTACACAAACTCAGTGAGACCAATTTTGGTAATGAGCAAACAGAGAGTTGGTCAAGCAAACTCGATGGGACCGATTGCTTATCTCAGTGGGACTGAAATAATTACAGCAGGTAATCAGAGAGTTTGCTAGCCCATCTTGGTGAGACCGAAATCCCATCGGTGACACCGAATTATTAGGGTTTCTGGCGGTGGCTATGTCAAGTGAACTCGGTAGCGCCGGATAGATCAAATCGGTGGGGCCGAGTTTGACTTTAGGTTTAGGACATATCTGGAAATGAGAAAGTGGTTGAGGGCTTTTGGAGCATATCACTAAGCATTTTGAGCAAGCAAGCCATTAAGCAACACCTCAACCCCTTTTAATAGTATTGGCTTTTCCTATGGACTCAATGTGATCTTGGATCACTAAAATGAAAATGTAGAGTCTTGAGCTTTTGCCAATCTTTGTCCTTAGCATCTTGAAGGGGTTCCACATATCTTGTCCAGGCCATGCCAATCCACTGCTGAACTCATCTGGAATATACTAGATAAAAATATTAGTCCAACAAGAGATATGTTGACATTAATTACCAAAATCACCCAGGGAGCACTTGTGCTTTCAACATGGCGGTGAGGCTTGGGGTAGGACCCCAAGTGGGATTCAGCCCCACTTGGGGTGCCTCCAGGTTGCGTCCTGCCTCTCCCCACCTATATATATGTGGGAGGGGGTGCCACACATAACCACGACAATCTCTTAGCTGTGTGTGGTGCCCCCTCCACAGTTTCGTCCCTTGATCATATTTTCGTAGTGCTTAGGCGAAGCCCTGCCGAGATAGCATCACCACCACCGTTACCACGCCGTCGTGCTGCCGGAACTCATCCACTACCTCACCATCTTGCTGGATCAAGAAGGCACGGACGTCACCGAGCTGAACGTGTGCTGAACGCAAAGGTGCCGTATGTTCGGCACTCGATCGGTTGGATCACGAAGAAGTTCGACTCCATCAACCGCGTTACTAAATGCTTCCGCTTATGGTATACGAGGGTACGTAGACATACTCTCCCCTCTTGTTGCTATGCATCTCCTTGATAGATCTTGCATGCACGTAGATTTTTTTTGTTTTCCATGCAAAGTTTCCCAACACCAAAAAGGGGGAGATTGAAAGTGCATATGGCACTCAAATTATATTTGGTGTGATGACAATGTGATTAGTGGATCTAATATCGGTTGCTAAATTTTATCTCAGGATATTGGTTCCTTATTATTCTTGATGGAGATGTGCGACCCCCCAATTCAAAAAGATCGAAAGTCGTGGTCTACCGGCAATTCAAAGGTTTTATTTTTGGTTCGTTTCGAGTCGTACGAAAGACCGCACTATTAAGAGGGGTCTTTGGGGATGTGTGTCGTGTGGGGATGCCATTGCCAAAACTTATACACCTAGCCTTCCTACTCCTACCGCCCAATTCCCATAGTGTGCTTTCAGAGGTACCCAGAAAGTTTGCATTGGGAAGTTTCTGGATACCCCGTGTGCACGGGGTCTTTTGACCCCCGTGTGCACGGGGCGCCGCGTAAACTCTCTGAGTACCCCATGCGCACGGGATCTTTTGACCCCCGTGCACACGGGGTGGTGCGTAAGTCTCTGAGTACCCCGTGCGCACAGGGCTTAGTTAGCCCGTATGCACGGGGTCCAACGGGCAGAAAACCCCATTCGGCCAAGAACACTATAGCAAAAAACCTTCTTCCTCCTCCATCCCCTAACCCTAATGTCTTATTGAGCTCCAACATTGCTACACTCCATTTTGCTCAATACTCTCAATCCCTCCACCCAAACCTGTTGAAACTTTGGGAATTGGGAGAGCAAGACCCGATCTACATCTTGGCCAAACCAAATCGTGTTCCCCGCAACATTTCTTCCCCATTGACTTGTTACTCTTAGAGCTTGGGCTCGTAGGTGGTTAGAGGTCCCTCTGGAAGCTTCCTTGCTTGTGGTGTGCTCCGGAGAAGTTTGTAATGGTGTGCTGGTCGCCTTCAAGACCAACCCCGAGTGATTCGAGGCTCATCCATTGGGGGTGAATCAAAAGAGAATACGGTGAGCCTTTGTGGCATTCCGCAAGCCTTGGCTCTGGCACCGCTCTCAACGGAGAGTTCCCTAAGGAAGAGTGAACTTCGGGATAAAATCCGCGTCCTCGTCTCACTTGTGGTTAATCCTTTCCCACGCTTTATTTTGCCTTGTATGCTTGTTGGCTTGCTAATTAGATTGGTGCCTAGCATTTTTGGCTCTAAGCTTGCTTCTCATATAGGTTGTGTTCACCTAGTTGCATATCTAGTGAACCCTATTTATCCGCTAAACCTTAAAATTGACAAGAAAGATTAAAATTTGTAATCTCCTATTCACCCCCTCCTCTAGTCAACCGTATCGATCCTTTCATCTTTCACGCATTACTAGTTGGATTTTTTCATTATAGTACTTGGCTTGTATATTCCAATGATGGGCTTCCTCAAATGCCCTAGGTCTTCATGAGCAAGCAAGTTGGATGTACACCCACTTAGTTTTCTTTTTGAGCTTTCATATAGCTCTAGTGCATCCGTTGCATGGCAATCCCTATTCCTTGCATTGACATCAATTGATGGGCATCTCCACAGCCCGTTGATTAGCCTTATCAATGTGAGACTTTCTCCTTTTTTTGTCTTCTCCACGCAACCTCCAACATCATATTAACCAATTGCTTGGCTTGTCATCGGGGTTGTGCATGATAAATACTTTGTGTTAAGAAGATAGGGCACAACAAGATTATATGATTTTGTAGGGATAACTTTCTTTAGCCATAATATTTTGAGAAGACATGATTTCTTTTTAGTATGCTTGAAGTATTATTGTTTTCATGTCAATATTAAACTTTTGTTTTTAATCTTATGGATCTGAATATTCGTGCCGCATTAAGAAATATTACATGATAAACATGTAAGGTAGCATTCTACATAAAAAATTCCGTTTTTACCATTTACCTACTTGAGGACGAGCAGGAATTAATCTTGGGGATGCTTGATACGTCTCCAATGTATCTATAATTATTTATCATTCCATGCTATTATATTATCTATCTTGAATGTTTTATATGCATTATTATCCTATTTTATATCATTTTTTGGGACTAACCTATTAACCTAGTGCCAAGTGCCAGTTGCTGTTTTTTCCTTGTTTTTTCCTTTACAGAAAATAAATACCAAACGGAGTCCAAATGAAACGAAATATTTTGATGATTTTTCTTGGACCACAAGACACCCTGGAAGATTCGGGAGGAGGTCAGATGAGCCACGAGGTGGCCACAAGCTTGTAGGGCGCACGCCCCCCAAGCTAGTGGGCCCCTCGTAGCCCCTCTAACCCCAACTATTCTTCTAAAAATACCCAAATATTTCCCGTAGACCAGAGGGCACACCAAAAATACTTTTCCGTCGCCGTAAGTTTCTATCCTTGTGAGATCCCATCTGGAGACCTGTTCCGGTAGTTCGCCGGAGGGGATTTGGTCATGGGGTCCTCTACATCAACCTTGCTGCCCTTCCGATGATGTGTGAGTAGTTTACCACAGACCTGCGGGTCCATAGCTAGTAGCTAGATTGCTTCTTCTCTCTCTTTGATCTTCAATACAATGTTCTCCTCAATGTTCTTGGAGATTTATTCAATGTAATCTTCTGTTGCGGTGCGTTTGTTGAGATACGATGAATTGTGGATTTATGATCAGATTATGAATATTATTTGAGTCTTATCTCAACTCTTTTATGCAATATTAAGATAGCTTCGTATTTCTCTTCGATCTATTGATTTGGTTTGGCCAACTAGATTGATTTTTATTGCCATGGGAGAGGTGCTTTGTAATGGGTTCAATCTTGCGATGCTTATTCTCAGTGACAGAAAGGGACATGAAACGTATTTGTATTGTTGTCATTAAGGATAAAAAGGTGGGGTTTGTTCATATTGATTGGATCTATCCCTCTACATCATGTCATCTTGCTTAAGGCGTTACTCCGTTCTTGTTAACTTAATACACTATGCATGCTGGATAGCGGTCGATGTGTGAAGTAATAATACTAGATGCAGGCAGGAGTCGGTCTACTTGTCACATACATGATGCCTATATTCATCATCATTGCCTTAGATATCGTCATAACTATGCGCCTTTCTATCAATTGCTCAACAGTAATTTGTTTACCCATCGTATGCGTTCTTTCAAGAGAGAAGCCTCTAGTGAAAACTATGCCCCCCCCCCCGGTTCTATCTTTTATCATATTATTTTCAGATCTATAAAACCAAAAACCCAAAAATACCTTCCTGCAATTTATTTACCTTTACTTTATTTTGCACTTTTACTTATCTTTTATTCCTATCTCTATCATTCTCATCCTTGCAAGTAACTGTGAAGGGATTGACAACCCCTTTATTGCGTTGGGTGCAAGTATTGTGGGTTTGTGTAGGTGCAACCATTGGTGAATTGTGTGTTCCTCTTAATGGATTGATACCTTGGTTCTCAACTGAGGGAAATACTTATCTCTACTTTGCTGCATCACCCTTTCCTCTTCAAGGGAAAAATCAACGCAAGTTCAAGAAGTAGCATATATCATTGTCAACATCCTCATTCAATTGCGTGTAGCTTCGTTGATTCCAATGATCCCATGACAACCCATTTGTCATATTTTTTATACAATCATCCTCATGCATAGCTTTTTTAACCTTTCAATTTTTCCCTTTTGAAACCTCAAATAAATATCCTTCTGCTTCCAACTTCGTAGCTACGGAGAGTGTGAAAAATATGTCTTCTCACCATTGCTAATGTTGATAGTTGTGAAGGGGTAAAAGAGGTCCATATCCATCTCATCACATGGGGATTCCTTGCTAACCTAGATCTTTGTCAGCTCTTTGCATTCAAGATATGGCCATTCCAAACCGAGCGCCCTAGCAAATTTTTCATGGTGAAGGACTGTCACCACAAAAGTGGATGGTCAACAAACGAACTCTTAGTTAATCTTGCACTTTCCAACGTCACATGATCAATCCCCACTTATAGGAGAATATCCTATTTAATATTATACAGATAGGATTAATGATATAAAACGGTCACTCTCTTTTGCATGTCATGAGTGACATGGGTTAGTTCAAATATGCGCTCTAACAATTCTGTGTGAGTGAATGGTTTTCTCTTGCCAGTTTTGTTACGCTACATGTGGTTTTCAGTTTTTTCCTATCCTTTTTGTCTGGATTTGTTTTTGTTTTTTATAGTTGGTTATTTAATCTAGTTTCTTGGGAACTACTATTTCACATATGTGTGCATGTGTGCACTTTGGTACTGCAATCTTTCAATAAGATTTTTTTTCCTTTATAGAGAATGTACATGCATGCATGCGTAAATCTTCCACCTAATTCTTACATCATTGCATTAGTTCCTTCTTCAAATTTTTGAAATGAACCTATCTCACAAACCATTAACTTGATTAGTCATCCGTCTTCAACGGTGGTTTTTGTCTCGACGAGTTCTTTGAAACAAAGTTCTCATATTGACATGTTTGGATGAGAAAAAATCCGTTGCCATCAGCTGTCAGTACGTCACCATAGTTTCCATCTAAACTGTGAATTGCTGCAACAATGGTTGTATATAGTTACCATGCAATATTTTTGAACACTGCAATCTTACTCATAACTAGAGAGTGAGTATTTAAATGTTAAAAATAAGTATGAAGAGGCATCAACCAACACAAGTATCATGGAACAAGTCTTGTAGTGATGTAATCAACGTTGAGAAATCTTTCAACTAAGTTAATTTAATATGGAAACTAGGTGGCTAATAACTAAATAAATACGTCACAATAATCTGGCAAGTACCGGTGAAAAAAAGTTAGCTACTTTGGAAATCTTGCCGCGAGGAAGCTAATGGTGTAAGCAGATTGTAATCGGATCAGTGGTTTAAAAGATTTTTTTTTTGAAAAAAAATAGGGAGATCCTTTGCTGATGTCATGTTGTTGTATGTTTGCATGCATGCATGGGACATGGGGAGGAAGGCGCCATGCCGCAAGCCCAATACTCGGCACCGCTGCTACCTAGTATGGCCCTCTTTCTGTATCGATCAATTTTCTTTTCCTTTTTGCTTTTCCCATTTTCATTTTTTTAATTTTAATTTTATCTGTACTTTCTACTTTTGAAATTCATGAACATTTTTAAATCACATGATCATTTTTAAATTCATTAATTTTGTGTACATTTTTAAACTTCCAAGATTGTTTTAAAATGCATGAACATTTTTAAAATTCAAAAAAAGACTATAAAGACTTTTAAAAATCAATACTTTTATTAATTATTTGAATTTCTAAATTCAAGATTTTTTTACAATTTTCGGAAAAAATCAATTCATGAAAACTTTTAAATCCATGAACATTTTTCAAATTCATGAATTTTTTTATAAAAATTCCAAACATTTTATTTTCTTGCAAAGTATTGTATTTTTTATTCATGATTCTTTTCTAAGTCACCGATTTTATAAAGTGCCAAATTTACCAGTTTTTTCGATGATATGGTCATGCAGGCGAGCGGGCTGACGAGTAAATGAGCATGCATTATTGGGCCACAGCCGGGCGAACGTTGTAGCTGAAACGCGGACCAAATGAGAACTTGCAAGCCCAACATCGAAATACACAATCAGACCAAAAAGATGGATGTTCTAAAAAAAAGATGGAGGAAAAAAAAAAGGAAAAACCTGGGGCTAACCTTCCAGACTGCATAAAATCTAAAATAAAAACTTCTACACAGCACAAATCGCTCAGGGTGCAGCGCACAAGATCATTTTTCTTAATCAGACTTTCACACGCCTCACTCCTCACGCCTCTCCAGACGGCATGTATATAAATTCGGTGAAGCGTACGAAAGTGTGTCATGTACACACCACGCCTTTTTTTTTTGAAAAATGTACACACCACGCCGAGTTCCAGCTGGATGTATATAATCTTTTTTCTTCCGGGAATGTATATAATCTTTAAAAAAAACGAAATACCTATTGCTTTAACTAGAAGATGAAATCCCACTAAAAAAACTAGAAGATCAAATCTCGCTTGTGTACATGAACCTAGCGAAACCGCGTTACCCCGCACACGCTCTCATATCGATTAGTGTACGCCAGAATCCGAAATTTGTCGGCCCAAACAAAGCAGGCACCACCAAAAAACCCGATCATAAGCAAAGGCTTATAATGAGCAGCAGAGGTGCACGGACGTGAGCACGAGATCTCCAGTAGATCGCAGCAGCTAGCAGAGCAGTGAACGTAGACAGGCAGAGGCAGGGACACGATTCAGACAGCGAAGCGGAATCCCTATGCTCCTAACTCCAGCCTACACCGCATGCGTTAACCCCAGGCGATTTAACAACGAAATCCGCCAAGGATCCACATAAGAAATGGACATCGGATGCAGCGCCTGCCTGACCGGAGGGAGCACATCGCCCGCCAAGTGGCCATTGACAAATGGGCGGCTGGCTCGGTTTCGCGTTGCTGCTCCGTGTAACATGCAACTGTCTGCCGCAGCGGTTGTGCAGAGAACCTGGTACACTTGGCTTGCGCTGGGCACTTTGGAGTTTGGACGGGGAGGTGGCAAGCGGCATGTGCATTTTTATCCCCAGCGGCGGGGTAGCAGGGGCCGTCTTGGGGTTTTGCGCCAAGCAAGATCAGATCAGGCCCCTCGATTGCTGGTGACTCTTCGTCAATTCATGGCAAGCACGCCATTGTCTGCCTACTTGTTAAGGGCTCAAAATAATTATTGCAAACAAATCACCTCAAGTTTTTTAGTACAGTAAAGGAACTATTGTGCAGTTCCGGCAGTCTTCTTGCGAATGAATAACTACTACCGGTTGATGGTTCACATGTGGGGTAGGAGTATATTTGTACGAATTTGGTCCTTCATGCACCCCAATGATTCACATGAATAACTACTACCGGTTGATGGTTCCAAAGAGGTCTAGCAAGTCAGGGCTTGTTTGGTGAATCACCGAGTGAGCAAAAACTCTAAGGCCTTGTTCGGTTGAGGTGGTTTTTGAAGAGGAATGGCAGGGTTTGAGAGGGATTAGATCCCCTACAAGCCAAAATCCTCTCCAATCCACTCCAATTTTCTTGGAAGGAGGATTAAACGAACAAGGCCTAAGCTGGCACCTCCGTGTATACGCACGCTTCTGCATACTGCTTGTCCCTCCGCTCGGCAACATGACCAGGCTGGACTGAAAGATACGACTTAACTAATTGGAGATGGGACACGTATACACGGCTCCGTATAATATACTACCACGAAACAGGAGATGTATATATATGTCATAAAAAGGACACCCTGTTTCAATCATTTGTACTGTATCCTTATATATGAATGTGTAGTCAATAGCTCGTGACAGATTGCAAAGTTGACTTGTCCGTATACATGAGTTTACAAATATTAGATTTAGGCATTCGAATCCACAAGATATGCGACCACGTTTTCCCAACTGTAAAGTCAATCCATGCTGTATATGATGAGAAAATAAATTGGTTCCTTTTCAATCCATGTTGTACATAGAACCTAAACCGGCATCAGTATTTGCAAAGCTGCGAATGGCGCCCATAATTAGGTTTAATTTTATGCAAGAGATGATCTTGGCAAAAAGAAATATACGCATAAAGTGGGTCGTCGATGCATTTATAGTTCCACATCTTCTCTAGGCCACGAAAGAACACAAAGAAAAACTAAGAAATTAATAGAAAAACAAATGGGAGAATAAAACATACGGAAAAACTAACGCCTACACGTGTGGGCGTTTGCACATCGCCCACACGCCTCCATCATCACTTATTTTGCCACGTATGAACAGATGACATCAGCAGAAATCTTTTTGATTTTTGGCTTAAAAATGTTTTATCTCCTAATTAAAAAAAGCAAATTAAAAATCCGTTTTCACTATCAAATCCGTCTCGACGAGATTTTCAAAACTAGACACCATGTTGATATGTTTCGACAAAAAAAAAACCCCGAAAAGTTGCCATTATGTTTACACTGTAGTTGTCATAGTGGTTAAACTAAAGTTGTCATGTGGCAATTTTAGTTTGTAGATCATGACAATTTTAGTTTTTTTATGATGCCAATTTCAGTACTTTGACCATGAAAATATTTTTTTGTATGAATCATGGCAATTTTAAGTGCATGTATCATGTCGATTTTAGTTTACGGTGCATGGCAAGTCTAATTTCTTAATTCCCCGTTTTATAATATGTCAAAAATTATTTTCAAATGTAGAAGAGAATAGCTGAAACATATTATGGCAACTTCAGTGTAAACATCATGGCAATTCATGTGCAATACACACGGTAACTTTTAACCAAAAAACAATTTTGTTGAAATATATTGATATGAGATCTAGTTTCGAAGATCTCGTCGCGAGGGATTTAATGGTGAAAACGGATATTCAATCAGATTTTTTATTTAAGAGTTAAAACATTTTAAAAACAGAAAATCCAAAAAGATTTCAACATGCATGCATGCGATGACATGGCGTAGTCTGTGTGTTATAGGGCATGTGGGCGGGTTTAGCTCCCACCACACGTGTGGGCGTTAACGTTGTCCAAAACATAAAGGCAAACCTAACGTGTCAGGGGACTGAGGTTTAGTTAAATCTCAATCGAATGAGGTCAACAAAAATACAATCTCAAGTATACATGTTAGAGCACGCTTCAGGTTTGCAAAATTTAGTGGAAGAATCTTTTCAATCCTTGTATGCTATCTTAGGTCAGATATTTGTCTTTTTTCCTTAGCTAGGAAAAGAAAATGTTCATGAAAATTTGATAACTCATAGTGATGAGGATACAGACCCGGGGTAGAGTCATAGGCCTGACCTATACATCCTACCCAAGGTCACTACCCTAGAAGATAAGAAGTCCAAGAGGCAACGAAGAACCCCCAGTCAAAGGTGTCGAGTGCAATCCACTCGACCAATCATATCACTCGGGTACCCCTCCTACCTATTGTCACTCGACCATATGAGGAATCACTCGACCTACTGAAGGCCAGGAGTCACTAAGCACTGCAACGGTCGGACATTCACTCCGTGGTCTTTAAGATCATCAATAGCACTTATGGCTGGCGCTATCAGTAACGCCCCTACTTTATGTACATTAAGCCCCTCGTAATGGAGGATGGCTGGGGTCCTGGCGCACTCTATATAAGCCAGCCCCTCCTCCGGGATAAGGGTTTGCACCCCCTGTAACACCACACACATATAATCCAGTCGATCGCCTCCGGGCACCGAGACGTAGGGTTATTACTTCCTCCGTGAAGGGCCTGAACTCCTAAACCTTGTGTGTACACCTTCACCATAGCTGAGATCTTGCCTCTCCATATCTACGCCCCCCTTTCTACTATCAGTCTTAGAACCACGACAGTTGGCGCCCACCGTGGGGCCGGTGTCTTAGCGACTTGTTGGTGAAGTTGCAATTTTTTCGATCCCCATCATCATGGTGTCCGGCGGTTGATTAGCTGAGGGTCGCGAGATCCGTCTCGGCGCGCTCGTTTTCATCGCCGACGATTCCGCTTGGCTTCAGGAAGCTCCCCTTGACGTCGAGGCGCTCCCCGTCCGAGGGGCGACGCACTTTCGCGCGTGCGTACGTGGCGTCCTTCTTCGGCAGTCGTCGACCCAGTATCGGTCGGCTCCGATGATGTCTTCTCTCCCTGCTGTTCGCCACCGCAAGCAATCCAGTCGGTCGCGGCTTCAGCGGTGGGTGAAACACGCGGTGACTCGACATTCGGCCACCCATAAAGTCGCGACAATCAAGCCCGACGAAACTCTCCATGGCCTGTTCGACCTATTGACTGGCTCCGTCGAGACCGCATCCGAGTGCGATAGCAGCGACCCTGTGGTTGACGGACCACGTAGTCCGCCTGGTTTCCGCCGTGAAGACGACGGGGATGGTGGAGGCGATCCGTCGCGCGTCCACAAGGAGTACTATCCCGAACCCCTCTCTTCGCAGCAGAGGGAAGAACTTCGTCACCGCAACATGGATGCACTCCACACGCCCATCGTTGGAGAAACCCCCGAGGCTCGGGCCTTGGAAGAGGTGCGCTTGGCTAATTTGGCTGAGCACACTCGACTGGAGAACCTCCAGCGCGCACTCGATGAGCATGCTCGGGAGCGGATCCCTAAGTCCAGTCGACGACATCTTTTCCTGCCTCCACCTAAGGTATACCGCACTCCGATTCAAAATCTCACAGTTGCAGCCCGAATAGCAGAGTCAATTCAACCTTCCCAGTCGGAGGCTGGCAGAGGTTTGATGCAGATCCGGGCCTTACTCCGGGCAGCAGGTGAATAGAACTTAGTAGTGTCTCAGTCGCGGAACAGGATTCATAGCAGATCCGTGGTAGAGGATACTGTTCAGTTGGCCCACAGTCCAAGATCGCCCGTGCGGCGTGAAGGCCGTGAGATCGGACCTCTCCCTACATATTTAATTTCTTCTCCTATACAAAAACTAGCAACACCCACTCCATTGGTAATTCCATCAATAACACCCTTATCAAAAAACTCCGTGGGCAGTATGATCACCGACTCGACCGCGACAATCGTCGTCGAGTGCCCACACCTCCTCCGAGGAGTGCATCATATGTGCCTCGGCAGTACGATGATAGACGCCTTCACAGTGGCGAGCGCAGAGCACCAGTCGACCCAAGAGAGCCAGGCTTTGATGCAAGATCTATTCTCGTCCAAGGTCTAGTCGACCGAAAAGAGAGCGCATAGGGAAGACCTCGGCAAAGATCGTCCAACTGGCACCGGAGTTCATGTTTCAGGTCCAGAGTGTTTCAGCAGAGCCATCAGGGCTGCAGTGATTCCTCCCAACTTCAGGTTGGCGACTGGAGTCAGCAAGTTCACTGGAGAGTCCAAGCCTGAAACTTGGCTTGAGGATTACCGAGTGGCTGTGCAGATTGGTGGCGAGAATGATGAAGTGGCAATGAAGCATCTTCCTCTGATGTTGGAAGGGTCAGCCAGAGCGTGGTTGACTCAGTTAGCCCCAGGCAGTATATATAGTTGGGAAGAGCTTGCTCGAGTGTTCGTCAGAACTTTTGAGGGCACTTGCAAGCGGCCAGCAGGGTTGACAGAGTTGCAGCATTGTGTGCAGAAACCGAGTGAGACATTTCATTCAGAGGTGGACCACTTTGCATCACACAGTGGAAAATGTATCTGAGCATCAAGCAGTGTGTGCCTTCAAGGAAGGCGTTAAATATCAAGAGCTGGTCCTGAAGTTCGGTCGGACTGGAGAAATGACTCTAACTCGGATGATGTAAATAGCCAAGAGGTACGCTAACGGGGAAGAAGAGGATCGACGCCACAGCAGAAAGGGTAAACCAGTCGGCCAAGACGCCGGCGGGGGTAATTCCAATCGAAAACAGAAACGTAAGGCCGAACCTGCAGCACCCGGTGAAATTGCGGCAGTGGTTCAAGGAAAGTTTAAAGGAAAACCTAAGGGGCCCTGGACCCCTTAGAAGGTAAAGGATCAAATGGGAAATGATGTGTTGGATTTACTATGTCACATTCATACAAAGGATGAAGAGGAAGACGATGTCGACTCCTGATCCAGCAGTTCCAAGAGAAACAGCCCAGTGAGAAGGAAAAGACTCGGACAAAGACAAGGATGAAGAGGAAGACGATGGTTATCCCAAAGTCAATTCCACCCTCATGATTTTTGCTGATGTTGAGAGCAAAAGTCAATTGAAAGTTATCAACATAGAAGTAAATATGGTTGCTCCAGCGACGACGACCACATACCTGAAATGGTCGCAAACAACCATCACATTTGACCAGTCTGATCACCCAGTGCGCATAGCCACCCCTGGGAGGCAAGTGTTAGTGGTCGACCCAGTGGCCGAAGGCACTCGACTGACCAAAGTGCTAATGGATGGTGGTAGCTGCCTGAATATCCTTTATGCTGAAACCTTGAAGGGGATGGGCATTCCGATGTCCAAACTTAGCGAGAGTAATATGAGTTTTCATGGCGTTATCCCTGGAAAGAAAGCCGAATCACTCGGCCAGATCACCCTTGACGTGGTTTTTGGTGATTCCAAGAATTACCGTAAGAAAAAGTTGACATTTGAAGTTGTGTATTTCCACAGTGCTTATCATGCTATTCTGGGTAGGCATGCCTATGCACGTTTTATGGCTCGACCATGTTACGTGTACCTCAAGCTGAAGATGCCTGGCCCCAGAGGTGTGATCTCAATCACTGGCAATTGGCAGAAAGCAGAGGAATGCTTCTAGAAGGGTTCCAAAATTGCCGATGCACAAATGGCAGCAGTTGAATTTCAAGAATTTCAGAAGAATGCAGATCCAAGTGATTTGCTCCGAGCTAAGAAGCCTGCCACGGATTCTGAATTTCAGTCGTCTGGAGAAATGAAGCCGATTCATATTCACCCGACCGATCCCAATGCTGCACCGACTCGTATCTCAATGACACTCGACAACAAATAGGAAGAAGCGCTCATCCAGTTCCTCCGTGAGAAATGGGACATCTTCGCATGGAAACCTTCTGACATGCCGGGTGTACCCAAAGAACTGGCTGAGCACTGTTTGCATGTCGATCCCAAGGTAAAAACCGTCAAAGAGCATCTACAGTGGTCCGCCATGCAGAAGAGAAAAGCAATTGGCGAGGAAGTGACTCGACTCCTAGCAGCAGAGTTCATCCGAGAGATCTACCACTCCGAGTGGCTTGCCAATGTGGTCATGGTCCCTAAGAAAGACAATTCACTTCGTATGTGCATCGATTCCAAGCATATCAATCGGGCCTACCCGAAAGATCATTTCCCTCTCCCCCGCATCGATCAGATTGTTGACTCGACTGTGGGTTGTGAACGCTTGTCTTTTCTAGATGCATATTCCGGGTATCATCAGATCCGACTGTATGGTCCCGATGAAATAAAAACAGCTTTCATCACCCCATTCGGGTGCTTTTGTTATGTCACAATGCCACTTGGTCTTAAAAATGTCGGTGCCACATTCATGAGGAGGTATGATATCAAGTTTAATCCGTCAAAGTGCACATTCGGAGTCCCAGGTGGAAAATTACTCAGTTTCCTCGTTTCCTAACGAGGGATCGATGCAAATCCAGAAAAATTTGATACCATCCTCCGAATGAAACGCCATGTGCGTGTGCATGACGTTCAGAAGCTTACTGGTTGTTTGGCCGCCTTGAGTCGATTCATTTCTCGTCTCGTTGAAAAGGCCTTACCTCTTTACCGATTGATGAAGAAATCTGATAAGTTCGAGTGGACTGATGAAGCTAACGTAGCGTTTGCAGAGCTCAAAACCCTGCTTTCCATCCAGCCGGTGCTTGCTGCGCCAATCAGCAAAGAGCCTTTACTGCTTTACATTGCATCCACTGGACAAGTAGTTAGTACAGTACTCATGGTCGAGCGGGAAGAAGAAGGAAAACCTTATAAAGTTCAGCGCCCAGTGTATTATCTCTCTGAAGTTTTGACTCCATCCAAGCAGAGATATCCACATTATCAGAAGCTTGTCTATGGAATCTACATGACCATGAAGAAGGTTTCACACTATTCTCTGATCACTCCATTATAGTCGTCAGCGAAGCACCATTATCTGAAATTCTGAACAACAGAGATGCAACTGGTCGAGTGGCAAAATGGGCGATTGAACTCCTTCCATTAGATATCAAGTTTGAGGCAAATAAAGCTATCAAGTCCCAAGCAATTGCAGATTTCCTTGCCGAGTGGATTGAGCAGCAACTGCCGACTCAAGTTCACTCGGATCATTGGACCATGTTCTTTGATGGCTCCAAGATGCTGAATGGTTCCGGTGCTGGGGTAGTATTGGTATCCCCCGTGGAGACAAGCTTAGCTATGTTCTCCAGATTAATTTGAATTCCTCCAACAATGAAGCTGAATATGAAGCACTTTTATACGGGTTGCGTATGGCCATTTCACTCGGCGTTCATCGCCTTATGGTCTACGATGACTCGGATTTGGTGGTTAATCAAGTGATGAAAGAGTGGGATGTCAGGAGCCCAGCCATGACTGGTTATTGCAACGCAGTAAGAAAGCTGGAAAAGAAGTTTGAAGGGTTGGAGCTTCACCATATACCCAACTGAAAAATCAAGCTACAGATGAATTGACGAAGATAGGATCTAAGAGAGAGACCATTCCCAGCAATGTGTTTTTGGAGCATATTCATTCACCTTCAGTTCAGGAAGATCCTTTCACCGAAGAGCCCCCACAGCCTAAGAGTGCCACAGATCCGACTGAAGTCGAAATCCCAGCCGTGGTCGACTTAGTCATTGAGGTTTTGGTCGTCACTCCTGACTGGATAGTGCCATACATTGCATACATTCTTAGGAAAGAACTTCCAGAGGATGAAGAAGAGGCTCGACAGATCGTCCGACGATCTAAAGGCTTTACTGTGATAAAAGGTCGGTTGTTCAGAGAAAGTGTAACTGGAATCTGCCAGAAATGCATCACGCCAGAAGAAGGCCGAATGATCCTCAATGATATTCACTCGGGGACCTGTGGTCACCATGCGTCCTCTCGGACCATCATGGCCAAAGCATACCGAGCCAGATTTTACTGGCCACATGCCAACGAGATGGCGAAAGAAATAGTAGACAAATGTGAAGGCTATCAGTTTTACTCCAACATGTCCCATAAGCCCGCGTCAGCTCTGAAGACTATTCCATTCGTCTGGCCTTTCGCTGTCTGGGGATTGGATATGGTTGGACCTCTGAGGACTGGCAGGAGTGGATTTACCCATGTGCTGGTAGCAGTCGACAAGTTTACCAAATGGATTGAAGCCAAGCCCATTAAAAACCTTGAAGCAAGTACAGTTGTAAGTTTCATCAGAGAATTGACATTCAGATATGGTGTTCCGCACAGCATCATCATTGATAATGTGTCGAACTTCGATTCTGACGAGTTCAGAGCTTTTTGTGCTTCACAAGGCACGACGGTCGACTACACTTCAGTCGCCCATCCTCAGTCAAATGGGCAGGCTGAAAGAGTGAATGGATTGATTCTCAAAGGACTGAAACCCTGGTTGATGCGTGACCTCAAGCATGCAGCAGGTGCCTGGGTCGATGAACTTCCGTCAGTACTTTGGGGATTGAGGACAACTCCTAATTGGTCGACTGGACGAACTCCATTCTTCTTGGCCTATGGAGCTGAAGTTGTACTCCCGAGTGATTTGCTTCACAATGCACCCCGAGTCGAACTTTTCTCAGAAGAAGAAGTGGAACAGGCTCGGTAAGATGCAGTGGATCTCCTGGAAGAGGAAAGAGAAATGTCCTTGATTTGGTCGACCATTTATCAGCAAGACCTGCGTCGATTCCACGCTAGAAACGTAAGGGGTCGGGCATTTCAGGAAGGAGACTTGGTTCTTCGAGTGGACTAGCAGAAACCACACAAGCTCGCTCCTGCTTGGGAAGGCCCCTTCGTCGTCACCAAAGTGCTCCACAATGGAGCATATCGTCTTTTCAATGTTGAACACAATAAAGACAAGCCACGCGCTTGGAATGCGGAGCTGCTCCGCCCCTTTTACTCTTAAACATTCAGACTATTGAGATGTAATAAGAAATACCTTTTTTGATTATCAAAGACATAATTTTACAGTCTTCCGAATGATTGTTGTTCATTTTTTACATGCTCTAAATCCCCCAGTGGGTGCCTTAGCTGTGAATCCGTTTCGCCTAAGTTGAAAAGAAAATTCCTACCGAGTGGTGAGCCAGCCTCTCACTCGGGGGGCTTAGCTGCGAATCTGTTTCGCCTAAGTTGAAAAGAAAAATCCTACCGAGCGGTGAGCAAGCCTCTCACTCGGAGGCTTAGCTGTAATCCAGTACTCGCCTAAGTTTGAAAAATCCTACCGAGTTGTGAACCAGCCTCTCACTCGGAGGCTTAGCTGCAGTCCAATACTCGCCTAAGTTTGAAAAATCCTACCGAGTGGTTAGCCAGCCTCTCACTCGGGGGCTTAGCTGCAGTCCAGTACTCGCCTAAGTTTGAAAAATCCTACCGAGTGGTGAGCCAGCCTCTCACTCGGGGGCTTAGCTGCAGTCCAGTACTCGCCTAATGTTGAAAAATCCTACCAAGTGGTGAGCGATCCTCCCACTCGGGGGCTTAGCTGCAGTCCAGTACTCGCCTAAGGTTGAAAAATCCTACTGAGTGGTGAGCGATCCTCCCACTCGGGGGCTTAGGTGCAGTCCAGTACTCGCCTAAGTGTAAAAATCCTACCGAGTGGTGAGCGATCCTCCCACTCGGGGGCTTAGCTGCAGTCCAGTACTCGCCTAAGTGTAAAAAATCCTACCGAGTGGTGAGCGATCCTCCCACTCGGGGGCTTAGCTGCAGTCCAGTACTTGCCTAAGTGGAAAAAATCCTACCGAGTGGTGATCATCCTCCCACTCGGGGGCTTAGCTGCAGTCTAGTACTCGCCTAAGGTTGAAAAATCCTACTGAGTGGTGAGCGATCCTCCCACTGGAGGCTTAGCTGCAGTCCAGTACTCGCCTAAGTGTAAAAAATCCTACTGAGTGGTGAGCGATCCTCCCACTCGGGGGCTTAGCTATAGTCCAGTACTCGCCTAGTGTAAAAAATCCTACTGAGTGGTGAACGATCCTCCCACTCGGGGGCTTAGCTGCAGTCCAGTACTCGCCTAAGCATAAAAAATCCTACCGAGTGATGCAGGTTGACGACGACCCCCCCTGGGGCTGCACTGTCAAGAAGAAGGATGAGATTGTGCGTGCTGCCAAAGGCTCACCCAACAGCTGGTGCCAAGGCGAGCTGCTTTCAGGAACATCAAGACCATTGCCGAATGCCTCGCTAATGAGCTGATCAATGCTGCCAAAGGCTCATCCAGCAGCTAGTGCCAAGACGAGCTGCTTTCAGGAACGTCAAGGCCATTGCTGAGTGCCTCGCTGATGAGCTGATCAATGCTGCTCAGGGCTCGTCAAACGGGTCGACTGCGGCCTCTTCCTCAGAAGCTGCATCAAAAGTACAAGAACCAATCCGAGTGAAGAACGAGTTCCGCTCGAAGACAAACACAACATATTCAAAGATAAACCAAGTTTAGATAAATCCAAAGGTTCCAAACTGTGGATTAAAGTGCTCGGGCGTCAGGCCTGAATGAGTTTCAACGATTACAAAATCACTCGGCATTCCAAGGCAAATAAAGGTGAAGCATAATGTTTTTTGATCACTCGTCAGGAGAAGGGCTAGCTGGATCACAGAAGTTGTCAAGATCAATGCTGTCTGCAATACGAGTGGTAGCCTCAAGGAAGGTGTCCATGAAGGACTGGAAGGTGTGCTTCTTAGTATTGACAACCTCGAGAGCCGCCAACTTGTCTTCTCTAGCGTCCTTGCAGTGCACTCAGACCAATGACAGGGCGACGTCAGCGCCACAGCAAGCGGACGACTTCTTCCATTCCTGCACTCGGCCAGGGATCTGATTTAGTCGAGTCATCAGCGACTCGAGATCTTGTGAAATTTCCGCCTGAGGCCAGAGTTCGGCATCAACTCGAGTCATCGCCGCCTTCAGTCGAGCCAAATAAGCAACGGCGCCATCCCAGCGTGATTCCAACCGTAGCAAGTTCATCGCAACGTCATATTTCACAGGACAATTGATGGGGTCGAGACCTGTCTCGACCCGCCCGGTCTCAGCCTCAAAATCCTGACAAAGTTCTGCACAATCAGGACAAATTGTGAGTCGACAATATAACAAGATACTTCAGTCGACGACAATTAACCAGTCGAACGGCAGTACCTTCATGCTTCAGAACTAGTTTTGCGGCCAGTTGTCCCAGATAGGACTCCAGCTCGCCTGGCCTGGCTCTGAGGCCTCCAACTTCATTGGTCAGGTTCTGTTTGTCCTTCTTCAGTTGCTCAACTTCCTGATTGGCTTCAGAGATGGCAGTCTTCAGCTTCGTGTTCTCCTCTTCCAATTTGCCGATTGAAGCCAGCTTCTTGTCCGCAAGCGTTGTCTTTTCTCGTGCTTCCTTCTGAGCAGCAACAAGGTCCTGATCCTTCTTCTCCAGAGCTTCCTTCATTCTCTCTAAAGAAATAACACTCTTCAAACGAGCCTGAAGCTGACGGTTTTCACTATGCACATCTGCTTGTGTGAAGTCACTCGGTTCAAAGAGACTGAAAGAAAAAAAAACACTGAAAAGTGCGAGCTACTGAGTGGACAAGTGTCGATTGGTTACCTCCCATGATGGTTGTTTCTTCTTGAGCAGTCTTGAGGTTCTTCTTGGCAAGTTCAAGATCAAGTTCGAGGCTGATGTGCTTCTTGTTTAACTCAGAAAGCCGAGATCCAAGATCACAAGACCTCTGCAGTCAGCGAGATATATATATCAGTCGACAGAAATAAAAGACAATGACAGTGAAAGTCACTCTAAGACTACTGCCGAATCAAATATTCAACAGTAGTGTCGAGGACTACACCCAGTGGGTGCACTTAGCGTGCCCCCACTAATCTAGATCAACACTCAGCATGGTCTGCCCAGCGTGAGTAAAAAAAAGTAGATTCTAAGACCTCAGCCGACTGCCAGCAGTCGACTGTGGTCTCGGGGACTACACCCAGTGGGTGCACTCAGCGTGCCCCCACTGGTTCGGATAGAACAGTAAGACTCAACACAAGTCGAGTGGAACGGAAGACTTCTTAAACTCTAAAAACAGGCACATCCCAGTGGGTGATCAGATTTAAAACGACATTCAAAAGTTCAGTCGGGAGTTTACTGACCTTAACATTGGTCTGCAGAGCGGTGCTGGCATTATAGGCCACCTAGTTGGCCACATGCATCACCTTCACTTGCTCCATAACAAGATTCACCTAGCGAAGAGCCTCCCTGGCAGCACTTGGCGAGTCATCTGGGGTCTGATATGCAGCAAAAAGTGATGGCTTCAAGGCGGCCAAAGTAGTTACTAGGTCAGATGCGTGGAGTTGCACTGGAGCAGCAGGAGCCGGAGTAGTCGACCCTGACGGACGATCAGTCATCAGTGAGTTGGCGAAATTGACGTTGGTCCGAACCAGGTTTCCAGATCGCTCAACCACCACCTCAAGCGCCGGCGCCGACTGTCGTGGAATTAACACGTCAGATGTCCTTAGTGTCAGGACTTAGTCGCGAGGCCAACGCATCTATGTGGTAACTTGAGAGGGGTTGAGCGGAATCGAGAGACGCAACACAAGACAGGGATTTAGACAGCTTCGGGCCCCGGGAAACATCATCTGGTAAAAACCTTACATGTTGTTTGAGGCTAGGTCTCATTATGATCATGAGGGAGTCGCCGTAAACCGGCTCTCCTCTTTGTGTCTAGCCCTAACATTGTTTCTTCTTGCTTGTCCCCCTTTGGGGAGCCCTGCCCCTCCTTATATATGTTGAAGGGGCGGTTTACATGTGGAGTCCTATTAGGATTAGGACTAGTCTATCTCTAATACAAACCGGATACAAGTCCTGGTCTTAACTCCTTGTAAGGTAAATATTCCTCCTGCCTTTCCTCTTAAACCGGCCCACCATAGTATGAACCGGCCTTCATGAACCGCCCGTTGGGCCACCAGGTCTTGTCACTCCTCGCACCCACCTGCCGGGTTACCAATGAGTCGTGAACCGCCAGGTCCAAACGGGCCGCCCGGTGAATCGCCAAGTGCCAGCGGGACCTCAAATAAACCGCCAAGTCCGGCCGGGTTAACTTCCGGCCGGTTTACACCACGGGGTATATCCCCGACATTAGCCCCCAGTTTAATTTGGATTCATCCATTTTAAACTGATCTGCAACAAGAACAAATTTGTCGGGTTGTGCTCCGGTTTAAATATTCTTGTAAACCGGCACTTGATCATCTTTAAACCCTTGTCACTTCCTTCTTATAGAAAATCCGGTTTAATAGGCCAGCTTCATAATCAACTTGCTGACATTAGTTTGTCACAGAGAAATTTTGTGAAGAATAACTTCTTTGACTCAACTCCTAATGACTTAACAAAAATAATGGCCCTTGAAATCCTCATCTGATCTTCAGCCGGTTTAAGAATGTAGAACTTGCCGGTTTTATCATTGCCAAAGACTGTCGGGTTATAAAAACTTGATAATTTCGAGTCATGATTGTTGCAGACACTGGTTCATGATTGTTGCCAATGCCAGTTCATGATTATTAATGACGCCGGGTTGCAGCCACAGGGTCATAATGATTGGTGACGCCGGGTCAACCTACTTTGCTCAATCAGAGAATTTGAAAATATTTCTTCAATAATAATATAATACCTGTAGCCCCCAAGTCTTGAGCAGAACAAAGTAATTGCTTAAGACTTGCTTCAATATAAATACTACCACTTAAGAAGAAATCCATGTTGTTCATCCCAGTCACTTAGTAAAAACTGAATACTCCATATTATGTAGCCCCCAAGTGCCGGGTTGTCATGCTTGCAGCAACCTGGGACTTGTAATTGTCTTATACTCATAAAAACTTCAACCAGTGTAGCCCCCAAGGGCCGGGTCATTATGCAATAATGAGCATGGACTTTGTAGGTATAATCATGTAGATTTGAGCAATGATGTGTAGCCCCCAAGGGCCGGCTCAGTAAGATAATATTGAGCTGGGACTTAATATATACTTCAATGAAAATAACATCATATGATGTAACCCCCATCATGGGACTTGAATCCACATCCACAAGGTTAAGAGCCTTGTGCTTTACCAACTGAGCAGTGGACTCTTCAATATAATGAATAAAAAGCTTTGTACCTTCAACTGTTGACAGGAGCAATTGGTAGCCCCCAAGGGCCAACTCTTTATAATGTGATGAGTCGGGTCTTCAATAATATGAGCAAAAAATTACTTTGCATTAGCCCCCAAGTGTCATGGTGCATGCTTGCAGCGACATGGGACTTGCATATTTGATATAATCTCAACTTAAATAATGTAGCCCCCAAGTGCCGGGTTGTAAGCCTGCAGTAACTCGGGACTATTCCTTCCATTGCAAAATAAATCATATCCTTTGATAAAATAATAGTCATTACGCTAAAGCGACTTTGAAAACCTCAATAATACCGGTTGTTGAAAACCATAATAAAAATCCAGCCATGTTGGCTATTCAAGATAATATAATCCGGTATGAAAACCTTATTCATTCAATATCATAATGAAAATTCAGCCAAGTTTGGCTATTTGAACAATATAACCCAATGATTTATAAACGCATGATTCCAATGGCGCAATCCAAATATATGCTGGCGACGTATAGTCCAAAGCCAGGCCGGGTTAACAAACACCGGATAATTTCCCATCATATACTGGCGACTTATCGTCTTAAAGCCAGGCCGGTTTAATAAACACCGGGTAATTTATAATCATGCTTTATTCAACCTGTTTCTGCATACAACAAGTTTAAAGTGTCCTGGCGGTTTACCGCCGGACGGGTCATAATGCCCAACATATAACCCAGGTTTATAACCAAGGCTGCACTTAAGAATAATCAATGAAATATATCATACCTGTGACATCGAATCACATCATTGGTTTACCAACTTTTTGTATTAAGGGTGATAACCCCAATCTTGAGTAATGATAACTCCTTTCGTACTGTGCCGGTTGATGATAAACCGTACCGGGTTGTGATAAACACCGGTTTAACCATGTATAATACTGGCGACTCGTAGTCAAACTAGACCGGGCTGATAGTCTCCGGATTATAACTTGATCCTGTATTGACAACTTGTAATTGAAAGTCAAGCCGGGTTAATGAACACCGGTTTACTCCATAATAAGATGGTAACATAAAATCAAACCGGGCAGATAGTCTCCGGATTAAGATTTTACCGTGTTCCGCCAATTTGTAATTGACAGTCGAACCGGATTCACAATGTTGGTTTAAAAAACGCAACAAAAATCAAATAACAGTTATGAAAAAAAATATGGAAGCAAAGGCAATTATAAAACCGTTTGCAAAAAGAGGCTTTACTGAGCCGATCAGATGGTGTTACCATGGTCGGACACGACCAAGCTCCCAATAAGGTGTAGCTATGGTTCAGGTCAGCCAGGTCCCTAACTGAAACCGTGGCATTATGCCGATCAAGTGGCGTGGCAATGGTTCGGGTTTGACCAAGCCCCCAAGTGACTCTATGGCCTTAGGTCGATCAAGAGGCGTGACTGGTTCAGACTTGACCATGTCCCCAAGTGATCTGGTGGCTTTCGCCTATCAAGAGGTGGTGCATTGGTTCGGACACGACCAAGCCCCCAAGTGACATAACATGGTGCTTTGAAAAGCTAACCCAAGAGGTAAACCGGAGGCCGCTTTAAGACAGAACCTCCGTGTAACCACGCATGATGTAAAAAGAACAGAGACCCTGCTTTATGAAGCAGAAGCCCCCATGTGATCAATAATATGTTAGGCCAATAAGGCAGGATACCCATGTTTGAACCGCACATCATGGCAGCAGGTCCTCTTCGGTAATTTTTAACTTTTTTTTGCAAGAGATAAATTCTTCTTGAACCGGGATCTTGAACCGGATATTGAGAGCTTCAAAGCTTTGTGGGAGACATCTTTCCCTTGAACCGGATTTTAAACCGGAATCTTCATTTTCAGCCGGAAATTTTCTGACGGCCTTTAAACTCGAACTTACGAGAAGTTAATTCCTTTTTGAACCGGACATTTTTAAACCAGATTTGAGCGCTTGAGAGCTTTGTGGGAGAATATATTTCCCTTGAACCGGATTGTAAACCAGATATTTGAGAGCTTCAATGAGACTGACTTCCCTTGAGCCGGATTTTAAACCGGAATCCTTTCTGATGACCCGGAACTTCTTCATTGAGCCGGGATTTTGTAATTGTCATATACTTTCTAAGCCGGAAATTTTCTGACGGCCTTCAAATAACTGTAGCCTCCGGGACCGGGTTATCTTTCCCTCCATCGTCCTGGGTTTTTAAATTTGCTGAAACTGGCAAGACTTGTTGCGTCATATCATCGTAGCCCCCTAGTCTTAAGATGACTCAAGGAGTTGTCTTGAGATTCTCCGTACTTGACCATAGTAGAAGATGTATGTCATTGGTGTTGATAGCGCGATGCGAATCCACAAAAGGTTGAGGTGACTGCGGCGGGTTATAAATGATCCCGTATGAGCCGTGTCAGCAACTCGGCCAATGGTTCCTTCCAACTGGCGATTTGAAGTTAACCAAACTGTAGTGGCGGTGACTTGTGCGCCTGCCCATTGAGCCATCCAGTGCAAACGGCGGTTGATAGTATATGATAATTTGCCTCCTTTTTGTTGAAAGAAAACCGGGCTACCCAAGCTGTGACTTGCTCATACTCAATAAACAGCTCATGCAGACAGGTGCGGCCTGGTATGTTGATGTAGACTAGGCCACGAGAGACGGACGACAAAAACGACCACAACATCAGAGGCAGCTCAGATAGATGAGTCGGTCGTGGCATTGTAAACCGGTGCGGACGGGGAAGATCAGCACCGGTGTCGTAAACCGGCACGGACGGGCGAGTTAATTGCGTCGTTTTGATGTAGTGAACAATTGTCCTGCATCAACAATATTGCAGACCAAGGCAAAGATAAACTGCTTTTTGACAAAAATAATATGTGCCAATAAAATATATTTAAAATGGATATCACCTGATGTGTCAGGCCAGAAATAATCCGCCATGAAGTTGATGATCACTAGGTTAAGTTGAAATCACTCATGAGTGAGTCGGCCGTGGGAGCAGACAGATGAGCCGGGCGCGGTGTTGTAAGCCGGCAGGGACGGGTGAGTCAATCGTAGGCGCGGTAAGCCACACGGACGGACGAGTCAACCGCAGGCACGGTAAATTGCGTGGATGGGTGAGTCAGCCACATCGTGTTGATGTAGACCGGACCGCAGGGGCAGTGGTTTGCGCACATCCGCTGAACAATTTGACATAGCGCGGATGTCGACTCGACCTCTAATGACAACACACGAGGACCGGATCATACTTCCGCCATGAGTTAATTGACCTGTGTACACAATAGTATACCGCGAAAAAAGCTTTGCATGATATTTAATTATACCAAGTACAGTAAGAGTTTAGAAAAATAGCACCTGATTGTTTTTTGTTCGGCAAATCAATAAAACCCCTTTTCTTTTTATCTCTACTCCAGGTGCAAACGCCTTGCCGTGCACATTATATGCATACTTGCACCGTTCTTCAACTAGTACTGGCTTTGTTAGTATTTTACATTGGCTCAAGTCTTCACATGGAGGAAACAGTAGCAGCAGCTGTAATCATTGACCGCTCCTTGTCCTCATATCAAACACCATATCACGGAAAACCACTGCTTGGTGGTACCATACTCATCGTCTTCAGAATCCCAGCTGCTCAATGCATGTCATCTGATGAGTCTGATAATACCTGCGTCATCTGCTTTGAGTCTAAGTACTTATTCATTATCACCTTGTAATTCTCACACAAGAAACACGAGGCAGCTGAGACTAGAGAGAGAGCGACCCATCATGAAAGAAGGCGCGGGCGGATCCAGTGAGCCATGGTGGAGGAAGCAGCCAGGCGGTGCCGCGGCGGTTGCGACGACTTGTGGCCGCAGCAGTGGGCGCTAGAAGGCGGTTCTCCGGCAGCGGCGCTAGCGCAGCCGGCGTGCGGACGAGCCAGCGGGCAGTGCTGAGACACGCGATGGCCTGGTGGCGATGGGAGGCCAGCAGGCGGAGCGAAACGCGCCAAGCCGGCTGAAACGACGTGGACGCGATGGAGTGCGATGCAGTGCAGGGCGCGCGAGGCGGAGCCTGGCTCGGAGCAACATCAACGCGGAGCCGGACGTGGCGGAACACAGGCAGGGCCATTGTGGGCGGAGAACGAGGCGAGGCCACGGGCCTTAGCAGAGGCGGCAATATAGGCGGGTCGCGCCGGGCGACGGTTCAGCCCTGCTACTGCTGAGGCGGGCGGAGACAGAGGTCTCGAAGGCGGACGGCGGCAGTCGGCGAGGCCGGCTTGCGACCGATCTGCCGTACGAGGGAGAGGCGTGGGCGACTCTGGATAGGGCCGAAATCGTGCCCCTGTCCACGTCCTTTTCCGGGCCGTGGTCTTCCCCTTTTTTCTCCTTTTTTTAATGCCGCAGCGGACACTCGCCAGCCCTCCAAACTCGGAATTGACTGCAAGCGGATTTCCAGGTAGATGTACATGGACGTGAATAATTTCGTCTTGATCTCGTCGAAGAACAAACTTCTTGCGTCTCGTGCCTCCTCGAGATTTGACGCGCTCGGAGTAGCAGAAAACGACGGTCTCGGCCGTAACAGATATCAATTCGTCCTTGGATGGATCGCCACTTATGTGTGCGGCGGCGCTTACGACGAAACCCTAGCTTTTGATGTAGATCCTTTCACACCAGCTCCTCTTCATCGGAAAAATTTGGCAAACTTCTCGATCCCTAAGAGAAATCCCTCCAGGAACTCAACACCACCTTGCGCAAGCCCCACGGTGGGCGCCAACTGTCGTGGAATTAACACGTCAGATGTCCTTAGTGTTAGGACTTAGTCGCGAGGCCAACGCATCTATGTGGTAACTTGAGAGGGGTTGAGCGGAATCGAGAGACGCAACACAAGACAGGGATTTAGACAGCTTCGGGCCCCGGGAAACATCATCCGGTAAAAACCCTACATGTTGTTTGAGGCTAGGTCTCATTATGATCATGAGGGAGTCACCGTAAACCGGCTCACCTCTTTGTGTCTAGCCCTAACATTGTTTCTTCTAGCTTGTCCCCCTTTGGGGAACCCTGCCCCTCCTTATATATGTTGAAGGGGCGGTTTACATGTGGAGTCCTATTAGGATTAAGACTAGTCTATCTCTAATACAAACCGGATACAAGTCCTGGTCTTAACTCCTTGTAAGGTAAATATTCCTCCTGCCTTTCCTCTTAAACCGGCCCACCATAGTATGAACCGGCCTTCATGAACCGCCCGTTGGGCCACCAGGTCTTGTCGCTCCTCGCACCCACCTGCCGGGTTACCAATGAGTCGTGAACCGCCAGGTCCAAACGGGTCGCCCAGTGAATCGCCAAGTGCCAGCGGGACCTCAAATAAACCGCCAAGTCCGGCCGGGTTAACTTCCGGCCAGTTTACACCGTGGGGTATATCCCCGACACCGACTGAGGGACTTGAACTTCAAGCCCTCTCCTACTTGAGCCCCTGCTTCTCCTCCTCCTCCTCCTCTCCTGTAGAGGCACTTCTTCATCTTCATCATCAGGAAGCACGACGATGTCTCGCGGAACTGCAGCGAAAGAAAAATATCAGAAATTTAACCGATCGGTAACTCAATCGACTAAATGAGTTGGTCGAGCGGACTTACCAGCTCGGGAGGTGGTCGCATCGTCGGTCTCCTCATCTCCTGGAGCCTTGTCAATATCCATGTCAGTCGCAACAGAGGTTGGGCTGGAAAGATACATGATCCATTCGGTCAGGACAAAAGCTTCAGTCGGCCTAGATAAAACACAAGAAAGATGCTCACCCTGAAGCCACGGGGACGTCCATCTTGATCCTCGGCGGAGTCTTTCGAGTCTTTGGAGGAATAACCTTGGGCTGCTTGGCAACTTCCTCTATTGGCTCCGGAGTCAACGTCCGAGTGCGTTTGGGTGCTCGGGGCCACGTTCCTTCCGCGCCCGCCTGCCGGGTCATGGTGTTGCTTGGATTGGTGTTCAGAGCGCGGCGGCGAGTCGACCACATCCTCCTCGCCTGACTCCTCGCTTTCTTCCTCCTCGTCTTCATCCGAAGATTCCCATTCACCACTCTCCTGCGCACTGGCCTCTCCCTCCTGGTCCTTCTCTAGAACTTGTTCACCGTTGGGCATCGAATACATGTCAGTAAAAACCTACAAGGCAAGAAGTCGAGTAAAAGTCAGTCGAGCTCAAGGATAGTTGGAATGTGTGTGCAAAGACAGTCGGAATAAAGAACATACCTTGTTGGGCTGATTGTCGTCACTGAAGGGGACGACTCTCCTGGCTCCTCTGGGGTTGTCCTTGTTGCTTGTAATGCTCTTCAAGCACATGGCCACGGTCTTGGCTGGCACTTCGTCTGGATGAACACGAGCGGTGTCGTCAACCCCAGAGTATAGCCACATGGGATGGTCACGGGCCTGAAGAGGCTGGATGCGTCGACTGAGGAATACTTCGAGCAGGTCCATGCCAATGACACCCTCATTGATCAGTTGGACCACTTTCTCAACCAGCATCTTCGTCTCCATGTTCTCAGCAGCAGTCATTTTCAGTGAGGAAGGAGTCTGGACACGGTCAAAAGTGAAGTGGGGAAGGCCGGTCGACTGACCTGGAGTTGGGAGGTCCTGGCAGTAGAGCCAGGTCGACTCCCAGCCCCTAACCGACTTAGGGAGAGTCATGGAAGGGAAAGAACCCTCTGCCTCTTCTGAATACCCAAACCCCCACACATCTGGATGACATGGGTTTTCTCGTCACTCATTTTCACTTTCTTCATCGACTGGGAATGGATGGTGAAAATATGTTTGAAAAGACCCCAGTGCGGTCGACACCCCAAAAAGTTTTAACACATCGACACAAACACGGCAAGGTACATGATGGTATTGGGAGAAAAATGATGGAGTTGGGCACCGAAGAAATTCAAGATGCCCCGGAAGAAGGGGCGCGGAGGAAGCGAGAAGCCCCGATCGATGTGGGTGGCGAGCAGTACACACTCACCCGGTCGAGGCTGTTGCTCCATCTCCCCCTCAGGTAGCCTTGCTGCACCCTTGGCGATCAGCCCGGACTCCACCAGCTCATCTAGATCTTCCTGCCGGAGCGAAGACCGGATCCAATCACCCTGGATCCAGCCTGGCGGCAGCCCCGAGCGTGATGACGACCCGCGGTTCTGCTTCTTGCCCTTCGCCGCCCCCGTTGCCTTCTTCGTGCGTTCCAGTGCTGTCGTCTTGTCCTTCACCATGGTGGCGGAGCAGCGGCGTCGAGGGCAAAGGAGCCGGATGCAGTGGAGAAGAAGAGGAAGAAGAAAGAAAAACAGATGCGCACAGTGCAGGCGCCTCGGCTCCATCGCCTTATAAAGGTCCACTTCTGAGTGGCTGACATGTGGGACCAGGCGATCCTGTCAAATCCCGCAATAGTCGTGCGTAACGTACGTGATGAAAAAGGTGGCGCGGAGATCGAGGCGCTACTGTTTATCCGCCCCGCTTACTTAGGCACGCCCCGTCCCGTGCGCTTCCCCGAAATTTCATATCCCGTGAAATCCGGGATACACTGCTATCAATCGCGCCAAAGATTCTGCACCCCAAGACAACACCCGGCAGATGATGCTACAAGTTCAGTCGGCAACTCTCTGAATGGATCAAGGTGACTGAATCGATGCTGAAGTACCAAAGTAAGCCTTCCGTCCTGCATAAAACACTCGCAAGACGCAAAGCTCGGAACAAGTTCAACTTCAACCTACTCTCCACTCGAACCTTAATCCATTCGGGGGCTACTGATGAGGATACACACCCGGGGTAGGTTCATAGGCCTGACCTATACGTCCTACCCAAGGTCACTACCCTAGAAGATAAGAAGTCACATAGGCAACGAAGAACCCCCAGTCAAAGATGTCGAGTGCAATCCACTCGACCAATCATATCACTCGGGTACTCCACCTACCTGTGGTCACTCAACCATATGAGGAATCACTCGACCTACTAAAGGCCAAGAGTCACTCAGCACTGCAACGGTCAGACATTCACTCCGTAGTTTTAAGGTCATTAATAGCACTTATGGCTGGCGTTATCAGTAACGCCCCTACTTTATGTACAGTAAACCCCTTGTAATGGAGGATGGCTGGGGTCCTGGCGCACTCTCTATAAGCCACCCCCTCCCTCGGGACAAGGGTTCGCACCCCCTGTAACACCACACACATATAATCCAGTCGACCACCTCCGGGCACCGAGACGTAGGGCTATTACTTCCTCCGCGAAGTTCCTGAACTCGTAAACCTTGTGTGTACACCTTCACCATAGCTGAGATCTTGCCTCTCCATACCTACCCCCCCTCCTTTCTACTGTCAGTCTTAGAACCATGACACATAGTGTATTCCACACACACACACACACACACAAGACTTCTTAGTGTTTTTTTAGAATTGTAAACATTTTTAATGAGGAGATAGTTGGAGGTCGGGAACCAAAAGCTATTGTTGAATTTCTCTACTCTTTCATTTAAACTACCATATGAAGTACTCAAGATTAAGAAAAAATATGAGAAAGGTTATGCAATGTGGGACCTGTAAGAACTAAAAACATATGATATATAACAAAATACTTTGGTTGCGACATGGGAAAATGCAATAATCTTTCTGAAGGCACAAACGAAAATTTCCTAAAATTGGACACCATAGAGTCACATATTTTCCACTAAAAGTATATCCAAAACATTTTGTAGGTAAAGTTCCTTTTTTAGAAACTCATGACAGACATAGACCCTTACATAAACACACACATTGACCCCTATACAGTTCTATATGTAAGATATAAAATAGTAGAATCCTCCAGATTTTGTTTGAATGAAATGTGATGCGGAGCATCCTACGGGCATCCCCATGGACCTACCTTCATTTCCCACAACACCAGATGGGCCAATGGCAGGAGCTCAATCAAAGGCTATTGAAACAAAGGTGAACTCGCTCCTCTCTGAACTACCACTTTTCACATGTGAGACATGGCTACTACCTCAAGCGGAGACCCTATGTGTGATCAGGTACTTAGAGGAAGACACAGAGCAACTACATCCAACGGACAAGACGACGAGGACACCAAGTACAAGGGCCAAATAGAGAAGCTGCCAGAAGTCTACAGCCACCGATGACCAGACCACGCCGGATATCCGATGCCTGGAGCCTCCACTAGCCTAAAGGGCCAGCCATCGAATGCTATAGCAGCCGGACGACCAACACAGAGCAGACGATCGACACCTCCCTAGCGACCGGACGACCGGGCCCCTCCGGAAATCCGGTGCCACCTCACAGAAGGAAAATGACGGAAATCTGAGCTCTCTGGGTGACCGGCGACCGGACGACCGATCGCCTCCGGATATCCGATGCCACCTGATCAGAGCCGAAATACCGGAAGTCCAAGCATTACCGGACGTCCGGGCCCTCACGAGCCATCGGACGACTGGTAAAGGTCGGACGTCCAACCCCTGTCTGCGCACAGTGTTTCGGGCCAAAGCCCATGTACCTTGTTGCCCCCTTATACTATATATACTCCTCCTCCTCCCTCTTATTAGGGTCAGCATTGGTTTAGCTCATATGAGAGATAGAGCTTTGCTCATCCATTTGATACATACTCCATTAGAGACCGAGGCCTCCGCGGAGAAGATCCCAAGTGGACTCAAGACCCTGTCAAGGGAAGATCCACTCATGAATTCAAGACTCCATCTCATCACGGATTGGGAAGAACTACGGATCGTTTGTATCGTCCCTTGTTGTGTTTGGACCGTGTATCACTCTTTATGTTCATGGATCTAGCACATGTGTGATCGTTTCTCGTTGATTTGAGTGTTTCCTCTTGTTTCCCCTCTCGAGTGTTCTTTGTGTTCTTCATGGGATACCCTCCAAATCTTTAAAGATCGTCCTTAGGGTTCCACCCTACATCAAAATGGGACTGTAGTCGAGTACATTTTGGATATGTATACAATCGTTACCTGGCATTCTTGCCTATCGGCAATGTTACTCTATATGAAGGTCAAACTTGCACGTTATAAATTTATAATAGAAGGACAAAAAATGTATTCCCGATGTGTTATTTTCTTCCATGCGAATCATATTAGATATAACCTAACTCTTTAGAATACACATTGTCTCTATTCCTTTTTATTTGGGAATTAGATGCTGCTTGGCATGGGAAATGATGCTCCCAAAACACTATGAGATGTTGGAGTGGAGCTTAATTAAAATGCCACATGGCAAAATCTTGTGAAATAAAACAATTATCTATGGATGATTCTTATGGGGACCCAAGATCTAAGATATACAAGTATAGTTGTAAAGGATCATATAGGAAGCACAGATTCGTGCACATGATCACTTGTCATATCTCACTAGTCCACGGGTGTCCTGTCATATACTCTGAAAGATCCCGAAACATTGAACTGGTGGTCTCAAGGGAGACACCAAAACCATCTGACTGGTATCCAATGTTCCCACACAAGTCTAGAGGAGTTGGCTAATGAAATCCCAAACACATAGACATGTCGCTTCATCATGTATTTTTGATCAACCGCTATCAAATGCATAACAAAGATTTCAAAACCCTACACACAACATGCACTTCATAATTATACACGTATTATGCATGTGCGTGTCTAGAAACAACAAGTATCACAACACAAACTTTATGACTCAAGACATATATATCCAATGGCTCTAACAAACAAACAAAATAGAGGTATTACACGGAGGGGTTAGATGAACCAACACCCAACTACAAGCAAGAGAAAGTTATGCCTTAGTATAGAACAAGTTTAATAAGCGGAATAAGAGGCCTGAATCTAAAGCAACAACTCTCCCAAGGCACCAGACTGTCATCTGGAACTTCCAGGTTACTAGTCGATATCGATCTCCATGAAGAAACCACCATCAGGTTCGGTGATCTCCTCTGCAACAAGTTAATTAAGCAAGGATGAGTACAATTTTACTCAGCAAGACTTGCATCAAAACTAGCTACACATGCTCAAGTATCAAGGGGGAGGATGTGAACTAGTTTGCAGAATTGCCAACTTTGACTTTGGATACTCTAAGTTACATGTACCAGTAGCTTGTATCACGAGTAAGATAACGCATATGAGTCCATCATCTAGGTAATCACCACACTGATACACCATCAGGAATCCTCCCTCGACTCGTCCACGAGGACACAATTCAAGGTATTCACGGTTATCTTAACACTATTAACATAACCATTAAAATTTTCTACGATCGACCATAGATCACCAAGTAGCCACTTAACCGTAGACACGCCTATTCTAATATAATTAACCCTGCAAGGGTGTACAACGTTTCCCACATGCATTGATCATCTCTTAATGCCATCTAGTAGCACACTTTAGGTTGTGTCCCGACAGACGATGGTCGAGTATGCCTCTTACCTTAACACTTGAATGTAGTCCAAGGAGTCGCCTATCTGGGTTGAAGCCATAGTCGGGAGTCCAGCGGACTTATCCGATGCGGCCTCAAACGTTGTCTGCAAGTCCCCAAACCCATCCGATGGCACATGGGAAGTCGTGTCACATTTCTGTGTCATGCAATGCCAATTCCTATGCATACGTTGCTGCTACCTCTTGAGCACTGCGTTGGATTTTCCCGAAGAGGAGAGGATGATGCAGCAAAGTAGCGTAAGTATTTCCCTCAGTTTTTGAGAACCAAGGTATCAATCCAGTAGGAGACCACACGCAAGTCCCTCGTACCTACACAAAACGATAGCTACTCGCAACCAACGTGATTAGGGGTTGTCAATCCCTTCACGTTCACTTACGAGAGTTAGATCTGATAGAGATGATAAATAATATTTTTGGTATTTTTGATAGATAGATGCAAAGTGAAAAGTAAAAGGCAAAGTAAAAGCAAAGCAAGTAATAAAGTAATGGAGATTGATATGATGAGAATAGACCCGGGGGCCATAGGTTTCACTAGTGGCTTCTCTCAAGAGCATAGATTTTCTATGGTGGGTGAACAAATTACTGTTGAGCAATTGACAGAATTGAGCATAGTTATGAGCATATCTAGGTAATGATCATGTATATAGGCATCACGTCTGAGACAAGTAGATCGAAACAATTCTGCATCTACTACTATTACTCCACTCATCGACCGCTATCCAGCATGCATCTAGAGTATTAAGTTAAAAACAAAGTAAAGCCTTAAGCAAGAGGACATGATGTAGAGGGATAAATTCATGCAATATCATAAAAACCCCATCTTGTTATCCTCGATGGCAACAATACAGTACGTGCCTTGCTGCCCCTGCTGTCACTGGGAAAGGACACCGCATGATTGAACCCAAAGCTAAGCACTTCTCCCATTGCAAGAACTACCAATCTAGTTGGCCAAACCAAAAAGGACAATTCGAAGAGACTTGCAAAGATAACTCAATCATACATAAAAGAATTCAGAGAAGATTCAAATATTTTCCATAGATAATACCGGATCATAAACCCACAATTCATCGGTCTCAACAAACACACCGCAAAAAGAAGATTACATCGAATAGATCTCCACGAGAGAGGGGGAGAACATTGTATTGAGATCCAAAAAGAGAGAAGAAGCCATCTAGATACTAGCTATGGACCCGAAGGTCTGAAGTAAACTACTCACACTTCATCGGAGGGGCTATGGTGTTGATGTAGAAGCCCTCCGTGGTGAATGCCCCCTCCGGCGGAGCTCCGGAACAGGCCCCAAGATGGGATCTCGTGGGTACAGAAGGTTGCGGCGGTGGAATTAGATTTTTTGGCTCCCCCTCTGATCGTTTGGGGATATATAGGTATATATAGGAGGAAGGAGTACGTCGGTGGAGCAGCAGGGGGCCCACGAGGTAGGGGGGCGCGTCCAAGGGGGTGCCCTCCACCCTCGTGACTGCCTCTGGCACTTCTTGGAGTAGGGTCCAAGTCTCCTGGATCACGTTCGGTGAGAAAATCACGTTCCGGAGGGTTTCATTCCTTTTGGACTCCGTTTGATATTCCGTTTCTTCGAAATACTGAAATAGGCAAAAAAACAGCAATTCTAGGCTGGGCCTCCGGTTAATAGCTTAGTCCCAAAAATAATATAAAAGTGGAAAATAAAGCCCAATATAGTCCAAAACAGTAGATAAAGTAGCATGGAGCAATCAGAAATTATAGATACGTTGGAGACGTATCAGGCATCCCCAAGCTTAATTCCTGCTCGTCCTCGAGTAGGTAAATGATAAAAAAGAATTTTTGATGCGGAGTGATACTTTGGCATAATTTCAATGTAAATCTTCTTAAGTGTGATATGAATATTCAGATCTGAAAGATTCAAGACAAAAGTTCATATTGACACAAAAAACATAATACTACAAGCATACTAATCAAAGCAATCATGTCTTCTCAAAATAGCATGGCAAAAGAAAGTTCATGCCTACAAAATCATATAGTTAGGCTATGCTTAATTTTCGTCACACAAAGATGTTCCCAACTTCTATACCCCCGATGACAAGCCAAGCAATTGTTTCATACTTAAATAATCTCAAACTTTTTCAACCTTCATGCAATACATGAGCGTGAGCCATGGATATAGCACTATGGGTGGAATAGAATATAATGATGGGGATTGTGTGGAGAAGACAAAAAAGGAGAAAGTCTCACATTGACGAGGCTAATCAACGGGCTATGGAGATGCCCATCAATTGATGTCAACATGAGGAGTAGGGATTGCCATGCAACGGATGCACTAGAGCTATGAATGCTCAACAAAAGAAAACTAGTGGGTGTGCATCCAACTCACTTTCTCATGAAGACCTAGGGCATTTGAGGAAGCCCATCGTAGGAATATACAAGCCAAGTTCTATAATGAAAGATTCCCACTAGTATAAAAAGACAACTTATGAGACTCACTACATGAAGAACAAGGTGCTACTTTGAAGCACAATATATGAGAATCATTACATGGAGGACAAGGTGCTACTTTGAAGCACAAGTGTGGAAAAAGAGATAGTAGCATTGTGTTGGGGAACCTAGTGATTTCAAAAAAATTCCTACGCACACGCAAGATCATGGTGATGGTATAGCAACGAGAGGGGAGAGTGTTGTCCACGTACCCTCGTAGACCGTAAGCGGAAGCGTTATGACAACGCGGTTGATGTAGTCGTACGTCTTCACGATCCGACCGATCCAAGCACCGAACTTACGGCACCTCCGTGTTCAGCACACGTTCAGCTCGATGATGTTCCCCGGGCTCCGATCCAGCAAAGCGTCGGGGATGAGTTCCGTCAGCACGACGGCGTGGTGATGATGATGATGTTCTACCAACGCAGGGCTTCGCCTAAACTCCGCGACGATATGATCGAGGTGGAATATGGTGGAGGGGGGCACCGCACATGGCTAAGGAACAATCCGTAGATCAACTTGTGTGTTCTAGGGGTGCCCCCCTCCCCCGTATATAAAGGGGTGAGGAGGAGGGGGCCGGCCAAGGGGAGAGGCGCGCCCTAGGGTGGGCAATCCTACTCCAAGTAGGTTTGGCCCCCCCTTTCCTATTAGGAGTAGGAGAGGGAAGGAAGAGAGGGGAGGGAAGAAGGAAAGGGGGGGCCGGCCCCCCTCCCAATTCGGATTGGGCTTGGGGGGGGCGCCCCCTCCTTTGCTCCTTCTCCCTCCTTTCCACTAAGGCCCAATAAGGCCCATATACTTACCGGGGGGTCCCGGTAACCTCCCGGAGCTCCGGTATATTCCCAATCTCATCCCGAACCTTTCCGGTATCCAAATATATCCGTCCAATATATCAATCTTTATGTCTCGACCATTTCGAGACTCCTCGTCATGTCCGTGATCACATCCGGGACTCCGAACAAACTTCGGTACATCAAAACTTATAAACTCATAATAAAACTGTCATCGTAATGTTAAGCGTGGGGACCCTACAGGTTCGAGAACTATGTAGACATGACCTAGAACTATTCTCGGTCAATAACCAATAGCGGAACCTGGATGTCCATATTGGTTCCTACATATTCTACGAAGATCTTTATCGGTCAAACCGCATAACAACATACGTTGTTCCCTTTGTCATCGGTATGTTACTTGCCCGAGATTCGATCGTCGGTATCCAATACCTAGTTCAATCTCATTACCGGCAAGTCTCTTTACTCGTTCCGTAATACATCATTTCATAACTAGCTCATTAGTTACAATGCTTGCAAGGCTTAAGTGATGTGTATTACCGAGAGGGCCCAGAGATACCTCTCCGACAATCGGAGTGACAAAACCTAATCTCGAATTATGCCAACTCAACATGTACCTTTGAAGACACCTGTAGAGCACCTGTATAATCACCCAGTTACGTTGTGACATTTGGTAGCACACAAAGTGTTCCTCCGGTAAACGGGAGTTGCATAATCTCATAGTTACAGGAACATGTATAAGTCATGAAGAAAGCAATAGCAACATACTAAACGATCAAGTGCTAGGCTAACAGAATGGGTCATGTCAATCACATCATTCTCCTAATGATGTGATCCCGTTAATCAAATGACAACTCTTTTGTCCATGGCTAGGAAACATAACCATCTTTGATAAACGAGCTAGTCAAGTAGAGGCATACTAGTGACTATATGTTTGTATATGTATTCACACGTGTATCATTGTTTCCGGTTAATACAATTCTAGCATGAATAATAAACATTTATCATGATATGAGGAAATAAATAATAACTTTATTATTGCCTCTAGGGCATATTTCCTTCACATTGCCCTTTTTTGTTCTTTTTTTGGGGCCTTTTTTTTGGCCTTTCTTCTTTTTTTTGTTCTTTTTTTTGGGGGCAATGCTCTAATAATGATGATCATTGCACTTCTATTGATTACAACATAAGGATAACAACTCGAAACTTAGAACAAGATATGACTCTATATGAATGCCTCCAGCGGTGTACCGGGATGGTGCAATGAATCAAGAGTGACATGTATGAAAAATAATGCATGGTGGCCTTGCCACAAATACGATGTCAACTACATGATCATGCAATGGCAATATGACAAAAGTAATGTATGTCATGATGATGATGGTGGAAGTTGCATGGCAATATATCTCGGAATGGCTATGGAAATGCCATAATAGGTAGGTATGGTGGCTGTTTTGAGGAAGATATAAGGAGGTTTATGTGTGATAGAGCGTATCGTATCACGGGGTTTGGATGCACCGGCGAAGTTTGCACCAACTCTCAAGGTGATAAAGGGCAATGCACGGTCCCGAAGAGGCTACCAAAGGCGGAAAGGTGAGAGTGCGTATAATCCATGTACTCAACATTAGTCAAAAGAACTCATATACTTATTGCAAAAATTTAGAAGTCATCAAAAATCAAGTACTATGCGCATGCTCCTAGGGGGATAGATTGGTAGGAAAAGACCATCGCTCGTCCCCGACCGCCACTCATAAGGATGCACAAGCCAGGTACACTTCATGTTTCAAATTTGTTACACAACTTTAACCATACGTGCATGCTACGGGACTTGCAAACTTCAACACAAGCATTTCTCAAATTCATAATCAACTAGCACGACTTTGATATTATCACCTCCATATCTCAAAACAATTATCAAGCATCAATCTTATCTTAGTATTCAATTCACTCAAAAGAAAGTTTCACATATCTTGAATACCAAGTATATTAACATTAAGCAAATTACCATGATATTAACGACTCTCAAAATAATCTAAGTGAAGCATGAGAGATCAATAGTTTCTTTAAAACAAATCCACCACCATGCTCTAAAAGATATAAGTGAAGCACTAGAGCAAAAATTATCACGCTCAAAAGATATAAGTGAAGCACTAGAGCAAAACTATCAAGCTCAAAAGATATAAGTGAAGCACATAGAGTATTCTAACAAATTCCAATTCATGTATGGCTCTCTCAAAAGGTGTGTACAGCAAGGATGATTGTGGTAGACTAACAAGCAAAGACACAAATAATACAAGACGCTCCAAGCAAAACACATATCATGTGGTGAATAAAAATATAGCTCCAAGTAAACTACCGATGGAAGTGGACGAAAGAGGGGATGCCTTCCGGGGCATCCCCAAGATTTGACTTTTTGGTGTCCTTGGATTATCTTGGGGGTGCCATGGGCATTCCCAAGCTTAGGCTCTTGCCACTCCTTGTTCCATGATCCATCAAACGAATTCACCCAAAACTTGAAAATTTCACAACACAAAACTCAACAGAAATCTCGTGAGCTACGTTAGAGAAAGAAAACAAAGAACTACTTAAGGTACTGTAATGAACTCATTCTTTATTTATATTGGTGTTAAGCCTACTGTATTCCAACTTCTCTATGGATTATTAGCTATTTTACTAGCCATAGATTCATCAAAATAAGCAAACAACACACGTAAAACAGAATCTGTCAAAAACAGAACAGTTTGTAGCAATCTGTAACTAACGCAAACTTCTGGAACTCTAAAAATTCTACCAAAATAGGAAGTCCTGGAAAATTTGTTTATTGAGCAGCAACAAAAAGAATCAACGCAAAAGCACGTTTCTATGATTTAACAAAACTATATTCGTGCGCGCAAAGTTTCTATTTTTCAGCAGAATCAAATCAACTATCATCGTAGGTTAACCTATAGGTTCTACTTGGCACAAACACTAACTAAAAGACAAAACCACATCCAAACAGAGGCTAGATGGATTATTTATTCCTAAACAGAAGCAAAAATACAAAATACAAAATAATATTGGGTTGCCTCCCAACAAGCGCTATCGTTTAACGCCCCTAGCTAGGCATAAAAGCAAGGATAGATCTAGGTATTGCCATCTTTGGTAGGCAATCCATAAGTGGCTCTCATGATAGATTCATATGGTAATTTTATTTTATTTCTAGGGAAGTGTTTCATGCCCTTCTTTAAGGGAAATTGGAATCTAATATTCCCTTCCTTCATATCAATAATTGCACCAATCGTTCTAAGGGAAGGTCTACCAAGAATAATAGGACATGAAGGATTGCAATCTATATCAAGAACGATAAAATCTACGAGCACATAATTCCTATTTGCAACAATAAGAACATAATTAATTCTTCCCATAGGTTTTTTAATAGTGGAATCCGCAAGATGCAAGTTTAGAGAGCAATCATCAAAGTCACGGAAATCTAGCAAATCACACAAAGCTTTGGGAATAGTAGAGACACTAGCACCCAAATCACACAAAGCATGAAACTCATAATCTTTAATTTTAATTTTAATAGTAGGTTCCCACTCATCATAGAGTTTTCTAGGGATAGAAACTTTCAACTCAAGTTTTTCTTCATAAGATTGCATCAAGGCATCAACAATGTGTTCGGTAAAGGCCTTATTTTGACTATAAGCATGAGGAGAATCTAGCACGGATTGCAACAAGGAAATACAACCAATCAAAGAGAAATTTTCATAATTAAATTCCTTGAGATCCAAAATAGTGGGTTTAGCAACATCTCGGTTTTTATTTATTTCAATCCCACTTTCATCAATTTCATCATCAAGATCTAGAAACTCTGAATTCTTAGAACGCCTTCTAGGTAAAGGAAGATCATATTCAGTTTCATCAAGATTCATATTGCAAAACAAAGATTTAATGGGGGACACATCAATAACTTTTAGATCTTCATCTTGATTTTCATAGGAATTGGAAGAACACGCTTTAATAAAGGCATCTTTGGAAGCACGCATCCTACTGGTTCTTTCTTTGCACTCATCAATGGAAATTCTCATGGCTTTGAGAGACTCATTGATATCATGCTTAGGAGGAATAGATCTAAGCTTTAAAGAATCAATTTCAAGAGAAATTCTATCAACATTCCTAGTCAAATCATCAACTTTAAGCAATTTCTGTTCAATCGAAGCATTGAAATTCTTTTGTGAATTCATAAACTCTTTAACACTACTCTCAAATTCAGAGGGCATCTTATTAAAATTTCCATAAGAGTTGTTGTAGGAATCTCCACAATTATTAGAAGGATTACTAGGATAAGGCCTAGGATTAAAATTCCCTCTATAAGCGTTGTTTCCAAAACTATTCCTACCACAAAATTCACATCCATAGATTCATTATTATTCTCAAGCAAGGTAGATAAAGGCATATCATTGGGATCAAGAGGAGTATTTTTAGGAGCAAACATCTTCATAAGTTCATCCATCTTTTCACTCAAAACATTGATTTCTTCTATAGCATGCACTTTTTTACTAGAAGATCTTTCGGTGTGCCATTGAGAATAATTAGCCATAATATTATCGAGCAATTTGGTAGCATCTCCTAACGTAATTTCCATAAACGTGCCTCCCGCGGCCGAATCTAAAAGATTTCTAGAAGCAAAATTCAATCCGGCATAAAAAATTTGTATGATCATCCATAAATTCAAACCATGAGTAGGGCAATTGTGAAGCATCAATTTCATTCTTTCCCAAGATTGGGAAACGTGCTCATGATCAAGTTGTTTAAAATTCATGATATCGTTCCTAAGAGTGATAATCTTAGCGGGAGGAAAATACTTAGAGATAAAAGCATCTTTGCACTTGTTCCAAGAATCAATACTATTTTTAGGCAAAGATGAAAACCAAAATTTAGCACGATCTCTAAGTGAAAACGGAAATAACTTCAATTTGACAATATTGTTATCTGTATCTTTCTTCTTTTGCATATCACACAAATCAACAAATTGTTTAGATGAGTAGCGGCATCTTCGCTAGGAAGGCTGGTGAATTGATCTTTCATAACAAGATTCAACAAAGCGGTATTGATTTCACAAGACTCATCATTATTAAGAGGAGCAATCGGAGTACTAAGGAAATAATTATTATTGGTATTCGAGAAATTACACAATTTGGTATTATCTTGCGCCATGGCAACAAGTAATCCAACACACAAGCAAACAGAAAGGCAACGGGAAAAAGGAAAATGGAAAAGAGAGGAGGAGATTGGGTAAGAGAGGGCGAATAAAACAGCAAGGGTGAAGTGGGGGAGAGGAAAACGAGAGGCAAATGGCAAATAATGTAATGCGAGAGATAGGGATTGCGATGGGTACTTGGTATGGTTGACTTGCTTGTGTGAGCCTCCCCGGCAACGGCGCCAGAAATTCTTCTTGCTACCTCTTGAGCACTGCGTTGGATTTCCCTAAAGAGGAGAGGCTGATGCAGTAAAGTAGCGTAAGTATTTCCCTTAGTTTTTGAGAACCAAGGTATCAATCCAGTAGGAGACCACGCACAAGTCCCTCGTACCTACATAAAACGATAGCTACTCGCAACCAACGCGATTAGGGGTTGTCAATCCCTTCACGGTCACTTACGAGAGTGATATCTGATAGAGATGATAAATAATATTTTTGGTATTTTTGATAGATAGATGCAAAGTGAAAAGTAAAAGGCAAAGTAAAAGCAAAGCAAGTAATAAAGTAATGGAGATTGATATGATGAGAATAGACCCGGGGGGCATAGGTTTCACTAGTGGCTTCTCTCAAGAGCATAGATGTTCTATGGTGGGTGAACAAATTACTGTTGAGCAATTGACAGAATTGAGCATAGTTATGAGCATATCTAGGTAATGATCATGTATATAGGCATCACGTCCGAGACAAGTAGATCGAAACGATTCTGCATCTACTACTATTACTCCACTCATCGACCGCTATCCAGCATGCATCTAGAGTATTAAGTTAAAAACAGAGTAACACCTTAAGCAAGATGACATGATGTAGAGGGATAAATTCATGCAATATGATAAAAACCACATCTTATTATCCTCGATGGCAACAATACAATACGTGCCTTGCTGCCCCTGCTGTCACTGGGAAAGGACACCGCAAGATTAAACCCAAAGCTAAGCACTTCTCTCATTGCAAGAACTACCAATCTAGTTGGCCAAACCAAAAAGGATAATTCGAAGAGACTTGCAAAGATAACTCAATCATACATAAAAGAATTTAGAGAAGATTCAAATATTTTCCATAGATAATACTGGATCATAAACCCACAATTCATCGGTCTCAACAAACACACCGCAAAAAGAAGATTACATCGAATAGATCTCCACGAGAGAGGGGGAGAACATTGTATTGAGATCCAAAAAGAGAGAAGATGCCATCTAGCTACTAGCTATGGACCCGAAGGTCTGAAGTAAACTACTCACACTTCATCGGAGGGGCTATGGTGTTGATGTAGAAGCCCTCCGTGGTGGATGCCCCCTCCGACGGAGCTCAGGAACAGGCCCCAAGATGGGATCTCGTGGGTACAGAAGGTTGCGGCGGTGGAATTAGATTTTTTGGCTCCCCCTCTGATCGTTTGGGGATATATAGGTATATATAGGAGGAAGGAGTACGTCGGTGGAGCAGCAGGGGGCCCACGAGGTAGGGGGCGCGCCCAAGGGGGTGCCCTCCACCCTCGTGACTACCTCTGGCACTTCTTGGAGTAGGGTCCAAGTCTCCTGGATCACGTTCGGTGAGAAAATCACGTTCCGGAGGGTTTCATTCCGTTTGGACTCCGTTTGATATTCCGTTTCTTCGAAATACTGAAATAGGCAAAAAACAGCAATTCTGGGCTGGGCCTTAGGTTAATAGGTTAGTCCCGAAAATAATATAAAAGTGGAAAATAAAGCCCAATATAGTACAAAACAATAGATAAAGTAGCATGGAGCAATAAAGAATTATAGATACGTTGGAGATGTATCAGTCGCGAAATCCCAAACTAGTTGTGACTCACGTACTAGTCTGAGGCAAGCTAGTAGGTCGGGGGCAGGGGGGTTCATATGCCCAACATGTGGTTATGTGCTCAATCTGTTGGGGAACGTAGTAATTTCAAAAAAAATCCTACGCACACGCAAGATCATGGTGGTGCATAGCAGCGAGAGGGGAGAGTGTTGTCCACGTACCCTCGTAGACCATAAGCGAAAGCGTTATGATAGCGTGGTTGATATAGTCGTATGTCTTCACGATCGACCGATCCTTAGTACCGAAAGTACGGCACCTCCGCGATATGCACACGTTCGGCTCGGTGACGTCCCACGAACTCACAATCCAGCAGAGTGTTGAGGGAGAGCTTCATCAGCATGACGACATGATGACAGTGATGATGAAGCTACCGGTGTAGGGCTTCGCCCAAGTACTAAGACGATATGACCGAGGTGGATTATGGTGGAGGCGGGCACCGCACACGGCTGAAAACAATCAACTTGTGTGTCCTAGGGTGCCCTCCTACCCCCGTATATAAAGGAGCAAGGGGGGAGGCCGACCGGACCTTGGGGCGCGCCAGGAGAGGAGTCCTCCTCCTCCTAGTAGGTGTAGGACTCCCCTTTCCTACTCCTACTAGGAGGGGGAAAGGAAGGAGGAGAGGGAGAAGGAAAGGGGGGCGCCCCCCCCCCCTTCCCTAGTCCAATTCGGACCAGAGGGGGAGGAGGCGCGCGGCCTGCCCTTGTCGGCCCTCTCTCTCTCCACTAAGGCCCATGTAGCCCATTAGTTCTCCTCGGGGGGGTTCCAGTAACCCTTCGGCACTCCGGTTTTCTCCGAAATCACCTGGAACACTTCCGGTGTCCGAATATAGCCGTCCAATACATCAATATTTATGTCTCGACCATTTCGAGACTCCTCGTCGTGTCCGTGATCACATCCGAGACTCCGAACTATCTTCGGTACATCAAAACACATAAACTCATAATACCGATCGTCACCGAACGTTAAGCGTGTGGACCCTACGGGTTCGAGAACTATGTAGACATGACCAAGACACGTCTCTGGTCAATAACCAATAGCGGAACCTGGATGCTCATATTGGCTCCCGCATATTCTACGAAGATCTTTATGAGTCAAACTGCATAACAACATACGTTGTTCCCTTTGTCATCGGTATGTTACTTGCCCGAGATTCGATCATTGGTATCGCAATACCTAGTTCAATCATTACCGGCAAGTCTCTTTACTCATTCTGTAATGCATCATCATGAACTAACTCATTAGTCACATTGCTTGCAAGGCTTATAGTGATGTGCATTACCAAGAGGGCCCAGAGATACCTCTTCGACAATCGGAGTGACAAATCCTAATCTCGATCTATGCTAACTCAACAAGTACCATCGGAGACACCTGTAGAGCACCTTTATGATCACCCAGTTACATTTTGACGTTTGGTAGCACAAGTGTTCCTCTGGTATTCGGGGGTTGCATAATCTCATAGTCATAGGAACATGTATAAGTCATGAAGAAAGCAATAGCAATATACTAAACGATCAAGTGCTAAGCTAACGGAATGGGTCAAGTCACTCACATCATTCTCTATGATGTGATCCCATTAATCAAATGACAACTCATGTCTATGGCTAGGAAACTTAACCATCTTTGATTCAACGAGCTGGTCAAGTAGAGGCATGCTAGTGACACTATGTTTCTCTATGTATTCACACATGTACTAAGTTTCCGATTAATACAATTCTAGCATGAATAATAAACATTTATCATGATATAAGGAAATATAAATAACAAATTTATTATTGCCTCTAGGGCATATTTCCTTTAGTCTCCCACTTGAACTAGAGTCAATAATCTAGATTACACAGTAATGATTCTAACACCCATGGAGCCCTGGTGCTGATCATGTTTTGCTTGTGAGAGAGGCTTAGTCAATGGGTCTGCAACATTCAGATCCGTATGTACCTTGCAAATCTCTATGTATCCATCCTCGACTTGATCGCGGATGGAATTGAAGCGTCTCTTGATGTGCTTGGTTCTCTTGTGAAATCTGGATTCCTTTGCCAAGGCAATTGCACCAGTATTGTCACAAAATATTTTCATTGGACCCGATGCACTAGGTATGACACCTAGATTGGATATGAACTCCTTCATCTAGACTCCTTCATTTGCTGCTTCCGAAGCAGCTATGTATTCTGCTTCACACGTAGATCCCGCCACGACACTTTGTTTAGAACTGCACCAACTGACAGCTCCATCGTTCAATATAAATATGTATCCGGTTTGTGATGTAGAGTCATCCGGATCAGTGACAAAGCTTGCATCGACGTAACCATTTACGACGAGCTCTTTGTCACCTCCATAAACGAGAAACATATCCTTAGTCCTTTTCAGACATTTCAGGATGTTCTTGACCGCTGTCCAGTGATCCACTCCTGGATTACTTTGGTACCTCCCTTCTAAACTAATAGCAAGGCACACATCAGGTCAGGTACACAGCATTGCATACATGATAGAGCCTATGGCTGAAGCATAGGGAACACCTTTCATTTTCTCTCTATCTTCTGCAGTGGTCGGGCATTGAGTGTGACTCAACTTCACACCTTGTAACACAGGCAAGAACCCTTTCTTTGCTTGATCCATTTTGAACTTTTTCAAAACTTTATCAAGGTATGTGCTTTGTGAAAGTCCAATTAAGCGTCTTGATCTATCTCTATAGATCTTGATGCCCAATATATAAGTAGCTTCACCGAGGTCTTTCATTGAAAAACTCTTCTTCAAGTATCCTTTTATGGTATCCAGAAATTCTATAACATTTCGAATCAACAATATGTCATCCACATATAATAAGAAATGCTACAGAGCTCCCACTCACTTTCTTGTAAATACAGGCTTCTCCAAAAGTCTGTATAAAACCATATGCTTTGATCACACTATCAAAACGTTTATTCCAACTCCGAGATGCTTGCACCAATCCATAAATGGATCGCTAGAGCTTGCACACTTTGTTAGCATCCTTTGGATCGATAAAACCTTCAGGTTGCATCATATACAACTCTTCTTCCAGAAATCCATTCAGGAATGCAGTCTTTACATCCATTTGCCAAATTTCATAATCATAAAATGCAGCAATTGCTAACATGATTGACTTAAGCATCGCTATAGGTGAGAAGGTCTCATCATAGTCAACTCCTTGAACTTGTCGAAAACCTTTCGCAACAAGTTGAGCTTTGTAGACAATAACATTACCGTCAGCATCAGTCTTCTTCTTCAAGATCCATTTATTCTCGATCGCTTGCCGATCATCGGGCAAGTCAACCAAAGTCCAAACTTTGTTCTCATACAAGGATCCCATCTCAGATTTCATGGCCTCAAGCCATTTCGCGGAATCTGGGCTCATCATCGCTTCCTCATAGTTCGTAGGTTCATCATGGTCAAGTAACATGACCTCCAGAACAGGATTACCGTACCACTCTAGTGTGGATCTTACTCTGGTTGACCTACGAGGTTCGGTAGTAACTTGATATGAAGTTACATGATCATCATCATTAGCTTCCTCACTAATTGGTGTAGGAGTAACGTGAACAGATTTCTGCGATGAACTACTTTCCAATAAGGGAGCAGGTACAATTACCTCATCAAGTTCTACTTTCCTCCCACTCACTTCTTTCGAGAGAAACTCCTTCTCTAGAAAGGATCCATTGTTAGCAACGAATGGCTTGCCTTAGGATATGTGATAGAAGGTGTACCCAGCAGTCTCCTTTGGGTATCCTATGAAGACACATTTCTCCAATTTGGGTCCGAGCTTATCAGGTTGAAGCCTTTTCATATAAGCATCGCAGCCCCAAACTTTAAGAAATGACAACTTTGGTTTCTTGCCAAACCATAGTTCATAAGTTGTCATCTCAACAGATTTAGATGGTGCCCTATTTAACGTGAATGCAGCTGTATCTAAAGCATAATCCCAAAACGATTGCGGTAAATCAGCAAGAGACATCATAGATCGCACCATATCTAGTAAAGTACGATTGCGACATTCGGACACACCATTACGTTGTGCTGTTCTGGGTGGTGTGAGTTGCGAAACTATTCCGCATTGTTTCAACTGAACCAAACTCGTAACTCAAATATTCTCCTCCACGATCAGATCGTAGAAACTTTATTTTCTTGTTACGATGATTTTCCACTTCACTCAGAAATTCTTTGAACTTTTCAAATGTTTCAGACTTATTCTTCATCAAGTAGATAGACCCATATCTGCTCAAATCATCTGTGAAGGTGAGAAAATAACGATACCTACAGCGAGCCTCAACATTCATCGGACCACATACATCAGTATGTATTATTTCCAATAAATCTGTTGCTTGCTCCATTGTTCCAGAGAACGGCGTTTTAGTCATCTTGCCCATGAGGCATGGTTCGGAAGTATCAAGTGATTCATAATCAAGTGATTCCAAAAGTCCATCAGAATGGAGTTTCTTCCTGCGCTTTACACCAATATGACCCAAACGGTAGTGTCATAAATAAGTTGCACTATCATTATCAACTCTGCATCTTTTTGGCTTCAATATTATGAATATGTGTATCACTACTATTGAGATTTGATAAAAATAGACCACTCTTCAAGGGTGCATGACCATAAAAGATATTACTCATATAAACAGAACAACCATTATTCTCTGATTTAAATAAATAACCGTCTCGCATCAAACAAGATCCAGATATAATGTTCATGCTTAACACTGGCACCAAACTACAATTATTCAAGTCTAAAACTAATCCCAAAGGTAGATGTAGAGGTAGCATGCCGACCGCGATCATATCGACTTTGGAACCATTTCCCACGTGCATCGTCACCTCGTCCTTAGCCAATCTTCGCTTAATCCATAGTCCCTGTTTGGAGTTGCAAATATTAGCAACAAAACCAGTATCAAATACCCAGGTGCTACTGCGAGCATTAGTAAGGTAGACATCAATAACATGTATATCACATATACCTTTGTTCACCTTGCCATCCTTCTTATCCGCCAAATACTTGGGGCAGTTCCGCTTCCAATGACCAGTCCCTTTGCAGTATAAGCACTCAGTCTCAGGCTTAGGTCTAGACTTGGGCTTCTTCACTTGAGCAGAAACTTGCTTGTCGTTCTTATTGAAGTTCCCCTTCTTCCCTTTACCCCTTTTCTTGAAACTGGTGGTCTTGTTGACCATCAACACTTGATGCTCCTTCTTGATTTCTACCTTCGCAGCCTTTAGCATTGTGAAGAGCTCGGGAATTGTCTTATCCATCCCTTGCATGTTATAGTTCATCCCGAAGCTCTTGTAGCCTTGTGGCAGTGATTGAAGAATTCTGTCAATGACACTACCATCAGGAAGATTAACTCCCAGTCGAACAGGTGATTGTTATACCCAGACATTTTGAGTATATGCTCACTGATAGAACTATTCTCCTCCATCTTGCAGCTGTAGAACTTATTGGAGACTTCATATCTCTCAATCTGGCCATTTGCTTGAAATATTAACTTCAACTCCTGGAACATCCCATATGCTCCATGACGTTCAAAACATCGTTGAAGTCCCGGTTCTAAGCCGTAAAGCATGGCACACTAAACTATCGAGTAGTCATCAACTTTGCTTTGCCAGACGTTCATAACATCTGGTGTTGCTCCTGCAGCGGGTTTGGCACCTAGCGGTGCTTCCAGGATGTAATTCTTCTGTGCAGCAATGAGGATAATCCTCAAGTTATGGACCCAGTCCGTGTAGTTGCTACCATCATCTTTCAACTTAGCTTTCTCTAGGAACACATTAAAATTCAACGGAAAAACAACACGAGCCATCTATCTACAACAACATAGACATGCAAAATACTATCAGGTACTAAGTTCATGATAAATTAAAGTTAAGTTAATCATATTACTAAAGAACTCCCACTTAGATAGACATCCCTCTAATCATTTAAGTGATCACGTGATCCATATCAACTAAACTATGTCCGATCATCACGTGAGATGGAGTAGTTTTCAATGGTGAACATCACTATGTTGATCATATCTACTATATGATTCACGCTCGACCTTTCGGTCTCAGTGTTCTGAGGCCCATATCTGCATATGCTAGGCTCGTCAAATTTAACCCAAGTATTCTGTGTGTGCAAAACTGGCTTGCACCCATTGTATGTGAACGTAGAGCTTATCACACCCGATGATCATGTGGTGTCTCGGCACGACGAACTTTCTAATGGTGCATACTCACGAAGAACACTTGTACCTTGAAATTTAGTGAGAGATCATCTTATAATGCTACCGTCGAACTAAGCAAAATAAGATGCATCAAGGATAAACATCACATGCAATCAGTATAAGTGATATGATATGGCCATCATCATCTTGTGCCTTTGATCTCCATCTCCAAAGCAACGTCATGATCACCATCGTCACCGGCGCGACACCTTGATCTCCATCGTAGCATCATTGTCGTCTCACCAACTATTGCTTCTACCAATATTGCTACCGCTTAGTGATAAAGTAAAGCAATTGCATGGCGATTGCATTTCATACAATAAAGCAACAACCATATGGCTCTTGCCAGTTGCTGATAACTCCGTTATAAAACATGATCATCTCATACAATAAAATTTAGCATCATGTCTTGACCATATCACATCACAACATGCCCTCCAAAAACAAGTTAGACGTCCTCTACTTTGTTGTTGCAAGTTTTACGTGGCTGCTACGGGCTGAGCAAGAACCGTTCTTACCTACGCCTCAAAACCACAATGATTTTTTGTTAAGTATGTGATGTTTTAACCTTCAAAAAGGACCGAGCGTAGCCACACTCGATTCAACTGAAGTTGGAGAAACTGACAACCGCCAACCACTTGTGTGTGAAGCACGTCGGTAGAACCGGTCTCGCATAAGCGTACGCATAATGTCCGTCCGGGCCGCTTCATCCAACAATACCGCCGAATCAAAGTATGACATGCTGGTAAGCAGTATGACTATTATCGCCCACAACTCACTTGTGTTCTACTCGTGCATATAACGTCTACGCATAAACCTGGCTCGGATGCCACTGTTGGGGAACGTAGTAATTTCAGAAAAATTGCTACGCACATGCAAGATCACGGTGATTGATGACCCACAAGTATAGGGCATCTCTCGTAGTCCTTTCGATAAGTAAGAGTGTCGAACCCAACGAGGAGCAGAAGGAAATGACAAGCGGTTTTCAGTAAGGTTTTCTCTGCAAGCACTGAAATTGTAGGTAACAGATAGTTTTGTGATAACATAAATTGTAACGAGTAACAAGCAATGAAAGTAAATAAAGTGAAACAAGGTGGCCCAATCCTTTTTGTAGCAAAGGACAATCCTAGACAATTTCTTATAATGAGAAAAGAGCTCCCGAGGACACATGGGAATTATCGTCAAGCTAGTTTTCATCACGCTCATGTGATTTGCGTTCGGTACTTTGATAAATTGATATGTGGGTGGACCGGTGCTTGGGTACTGCCCTTACTTGGACAAGCATCCCACTTATGATCAACCCCTATTGCAAGCATCCGCAACTACAAAAGAAGTATTAAGGTAAACCTAACCACAGCATTAGACATATGGATCCAAATCAGCCCCTTATGAAGCAACACATAAACTAGGGTTTAAGCTTCCGTCACTCTAGCAACCCATCATCTACTTATTACTTCCCAATGCCTTCCTTTAGGCCCAAATAATGGTGAAGTGTCATGTAGTCGACGTTCACATAACATCACTAGAGGAAAGACAACATACATCTCATCAAAATATCAAACGAATACCAAATTCACATGACTACTAATAGCAAGACTTCACTCATGTCCTCAGGAACAGACGTAACTACTCACAAAGCATATTCATGTTCATGATCAGAGGAGTATTAATATGCATTAAGGATCTGAACATATGATCTTTCACCAAGTAAACCAATTAGCATCAACTACAAGGAGTAATCAACACTACTAGCAACCCACAGGTACCAATTTGTGGTTTTGATACAAGATTGGGTACAAGAGATGAACTAGGGTTTTGAGAGGAGATGGTGCTGGTGAAGTTGTTGATGGAGATTGACCCCCTCCCGATGAGAGGATCATTGGTGATGACGACGGTGATGATTTCCCCCTCCTGGAGGGAAGTTTTCCCGGTAGAACAGCTCCGCCAGAGCCCTAGATTGGTTCCGCCAAGGTTCCGCCTCGTGGTGGCGGAGTTTCATCCCGCAAGCTTGCTTATGATTTTTTTCCAGGGTAAAAGCCTTCATATAGCAGAAGATCGGCACCGGAGGGCCACCAGGGGGCCCAGGAGACAGGGGGCGCGCCCAGTAGGGGTGGGCGCGCCCCCCACCCTCCTGGCCAGGGTGTGGGCCCCCTCTGGTGTTTCTTTCGCTCAATAATTTTTATTAATTCCAAAAATGACTTCTGTGGAGTTTCAGGATTGTTGGAGCTGTGCAGAATAGGTTTCCAATATTTTCTCCTTTTCCAGCCAGAATTCCAGCCGCCGTCATTCCCCCTCTTCATGGTAAACCTTGTAAAATAAGAGAGAATAGCCATAAGTATTGAGAAATAATGTGTAATAACAGCTCATAATGCAATAAATATTGATATAAAAGCATGATGCAAAGTGGACGTATCAACTCCCCCAAGCTTAGACATTGCTTGTCCTCAAGCTGAAGCCGAAATCAAAAAATATGTCCGCATGTTTAGAGATAGAGGTGTCGATAAAAATAAAATACGGACATGAAGGCATCATGATCATTCTTATAACAGCAACATATTTAGATTTTGTCATATGATTTCTTATGCTCAAGTAACGATCAATTCACAATGTCTAGTATGGTTCAGAAACTTCATTGGGAACTAACAAACTATAATCTCATTCATTGAAGGAATTGCAATTTATCATAACATCAGAAAGAGTCAAGAATAGAGCTTTTCAGCAAGTCCACATACTTAGTCTTCTACAATTGCTAACACTCACGCAATACTTGTGGTTATGGAGTTTCAACCGGACACTAAGAAAGATAAGGGCTTATTGTGTTGCCTCCCAACGTATTCACCTTTGGGTGATGTCAACAATAATAATTCATGCTAACTTACATCCAATTGAATATATATATCAAGATCTTTCAAACACGAGGAGCTCGCCAAAGGATAAAATGAAAAAGGGAAAGGTGAAGATCACCTTGACTCAAGCATAAAGTAAAAACATAAAGTAAAAGATAGGCCCTTCGCAGAGGGAAGCAGAGGTTGTCATGTGCTTTTAGGGTTGGATGCACAAAATCTTAATGCAAAAAGAACGTCACTTTATATTTCCACTTGTATATGGACCTTTATTATGCAGTCCATCGCTTTTATTGCTTCCATAACAAGATCGTATAAAGCTTATTTTCTCGGCACTAATAAGTCATGCATATTTAGAGAGCATTTTTTATTGCCTACAACATGACAACTTACTTGAAAGATCTTACTCAATCCATAGGTAGGTATGGTGGACTCTCATGGCAAAACTGGGTTTAAGGATATTTGGAAGCACAAGTAGTATCTCTACTTGGTGCAAGGAATTTGGCTAGCATGAGGGGGGGAGGCAAGCTCAACATGTTGGGAAGATCAATGAGAATATACTTTAACTGAGATGTGAGAAAACATAAACCATTACGTTGTCTTCCTTGTCCAGCATCAACTCTTTTGGCATGTCATACTTAATGAGTGCTTCACAATCATAAAAGATGTCCAAGATAGTATATTTTTATATGGAACCTCTCTCTCCTTATTACTTCCTATTAATTGCAACGATGACCAAAACTATGTTTGACAACTCTCAACAACTTTTATGCCTCATACTTTTTATGTGTGAAGTCATTACTATCCATAAGATCAATATGAACTCTTTTATTCTTTTTATTCTTTCTACTTTCTCAAGATCATAGCAAGATAGCAAAGCCCTTGACTCAACACTAATCTTTATTATAGATAGCTCACGGACTCGAATACATAAAGAGATCTCAAAGCAAAACTCAAAACTACTTGATATCAAAACTTTAATCTACTAGATCAAGATACTACTAAAAGGATCGAACTAAGTAAAACGGTAAAGATGGGAGTGTGATGGTGATATGATACCGGGGCACCTCCCCCAAGCTTGATAGTTGCCAAGGGGAGTGCCCATACCCATGTGACTATGTCTCCGTCTTCATGGTTGGTGTTATGATCTTCTTGGCGATGATGCCCCTTAGGATACAATTCTCCTCCTCAAGCTTATTGACTTGTTGTTTGAGGTCCATAATTTCTTTGCGGAGCTTGCCCGTAACGGCTAAAGCTCCCTTTACCCAAGGATGATGCATAGCTTTTGGAGAACAAGTGGCGCTCTTTTTCATATTTTCATAAGAAAGAAATTTAACGTTGGAAGGGATGACCAAATTTGGAATAGCCGAGCTATGTAGTTCCCCCATCATGAGTCCCGCCTGGAAACGAGAGGTAACTTCTTGATCTTCCTCCATGGCATCTATCCTTTTCAAGTCGGTCTCCATCTCATCCTCCGTTGATGGTCCAATGTGATAAACATCGCTATTTGCTCCTGGACCTGGTGTCGGGTGAGACACCCGACTCTCCTCGACTGACTCTTGAGAAGACATCTTGCTCTTAATCTGCAATAGGAACAGCTTGAAACGAAAACAAAGTATATTTGCATGATATGGTGGTCAAACCCTTCGGGAGATTATATAATGAATTTTTACCGACCAAAATACGTGAAGTGCGAGAAAACAGAGTCCGGGAGGCACACGAGGTGGCCACGAGACAGGGGGGCACGCCCTCCACCCTTGTGGAGGCCTCGTGTCCTTCCCAGATTACTTCTTTCTTCCTAAAATTCTTAAATATTCCAAAACGGATAAAACTTGCCATTAGAATTGTTTTGGAGTCGGTTTACTTACCGTACCACATACCTATTCCTTTTCGGAGTCTGGAATGTTCTGGAAAGTGTCCCTTATGTATTCCCCCGGGGTTACGGCCTCAACAATATTAGTTTCAACATTGATAGGATTACCTGATATATAACGTTTAATTATTTGACCGTTCACCACCCTCGGACTTGCGCCTTCGAAGTTGTTGATTTTTATGGCACCGGAACGATAGACCTCCTTGATAACGTAAGGACCTTCCCATTTAGAGAGAAGTTTTCCTGCAAAAAATCTTAAACTACAGTTGAATAGCAACACATAATCACCTACGTTAAATTCTCGCTTTTGTATCCTTTTGTCATGCCAGCGTTTGACTTTTTCTTTGAATAGCTTGGCATTCTCATAGGCTTGGGTTCTCCATTCATCAAGTGAGCTAATATCAAATAACCTCTTCTCACCGGCAAGTTTGAAGTCATAGTTGAGCTCTTTAATAGCCCAATATGCTTTATGTTCAAGTTCTAGAGGTAAGTGACATGCTTTTCCATAAACCATCTTATACGGAGACATACCCATAGGATTTTTATATGCAGTTCTATAGGCCCATAATGCATCATCAAGTTTTTTGGACCAATTCTTTCTAGATCTATTGACAGTCTTTTGCAAAATTAATTTGAGCTCTCTATTGCTCAACTCTACTTGACCACTAGACTGCGGGTGATAAGGAGATGCAATTCTATGATTAACATCATACTTAACAAGCATCTTACGGAAAGCACCATGAATAAAATGTGAACCACCATCAGTCATAAGATATCTAGGGACTCCAAACCTCGGAAAAATAACTTCTTTAAGCATTTTAATAGAAGTGTTATGATCAGCACTACTAGTTGGAATAGCTTCTACCCACTTAGTAACGTAATCAACAGCAACTAAAATATGTGTGTAACCATTAGAGGCAGGAAAAGGTCCCATATAATCAAAGCCCCAAACATCAAATGGTTCAATAACAAGAGAATAATTCATAGGCATTTCTTGACGTCTACTAATATTACCAATTCTTTGACATTCATCACAAGACAAGACAAACTTACGAGCATCTTTGAAGAGAGTAGGCCAATAAAAACCAGATTGCAATACCTTATGTGCAGTTCTATCTCCAGCGTGGTGTCCTCCATATGATTCAGAGTGACACTTGCGTAGGATCTGTTCTTGTTCATGCTCAGGTACACAACATCTAATAATAATATCTACTCCTTCTTTATAAAGGTGTGGGTCATCCTAGAAGTCATGTCTTAAATCATAAAAGAACTTTTTCTTTTGCTGGTATGTGAAACTAGGTGGTATAAATTTAGCAACAATGTAATTAGCATAATCAGCATACCAAGGAGCAGTACGAGAAGCATTAATGACCGCTAATTGTTCATCAGGAAAGCTATCATCAATAGGTAGTGGGTCATCAAGAACATTCTCTAACATAGACGAGTTTTCTGCAACGGGGTTCTCACCTCCCTTTCTATCAATAATATGCAAATCAAACTCTTGGAGCAAAAGAACCCATCTAATAAGTCTAGGCTTAGCATCTTTCTTTTCCATAAGATATTTAATAGCAGCATGATCAGTGTGAATAGTAACTTTGGAATCAACAATATAAGGTCTAAACTTATCACATGCAAACACAACTGCTAAGAACTCTTTTTCAGTAGTAGCATAATTTCTCTGGGCAGTATCAAGAGTTTTACTAGCATACTGGATAACATTCAATTTCTTATCAACTCTTTGCCCTAGAACAGCACCTACAGCATAATCACTAGCATCACACATAATTTCAAAGGGTAAATTCCAATCAGGTGGCTGAACAATAGGTGCAGTGATCAAAGCTTTCTTAAGTATTTCAAATGCTTCTACACAATCATCATCAAAGACAAAAGGAATATCTTTTTGCAATAAATTAGTCAGAGGCCTAGAGATTTTAGAAAAGTCCTTAATGAACCTCCTATAAAAACCGGCATGACCAAGGAAACTTCTTATACCTTTTATGTCCTTGGGACATGGCATCTTTTCAATAGCATCAACTTTAGCTTTATCAACTTCAATACCTCTCTCAGAAATCTTATGCCCCAAGACAATGCCTTCATTAACCATAAAGTGGCACTTTTCCCAATTCAAGACGAGACTAGTGTCTTCGCATCTCTGCAAAACTCGATCAAGGTTGCTCAAGCAATCATCAAAAGAGGATCCATAAACGGAGAAATCATCCATGAATACCTCACAAATCTTTTCACAAAAGTCAGAGAATATAGCCATCATGCATCTTTGAAAGGTAGCAGGTGCATTACATAAACCAAAAGGCATACGTCTATAAGCAAAAGTACCGAAAGGGCAAGTAAAAGTAGTTTTTGATTGATCCTCCGCTGACACAGGTATTTGAGAGAAACCAGAATAACCATCTAGAAAGCAGAAATGTGTGTGTTTGGATAGTCTTTCTAGCATTTGATCAATAAAAGGTAAAGGGTAATGATCTTTCTTAGTAGCTTTATTTAATTTATGGAAATCAATTACCATCCTATAACCTGTAATAATTCTTTGTGGGATCAATTCATCTTTATCATTAGGAACGACAGTAATACCTCCCTTTTTAGGAACACAATGGACAGGGCTTACCCAATCACTATCAGCAACGGGATAAATTATACCTGCCTCAAGGAGCTTTAGTATCTCCTTTCTTACCACTTCTTTCATATCTCGTTGAGGATCTCTAACTGGTTTGGCACCTTCCTCCAATTTAATTTTGTGTTGGCATAACGTGGGACTAATGCCCTTGAGATCATCCAGAGTATATCCGATAGCAGCACGGTGCTTCTTCAGAGTTTTTAATAATCTTTCTTCTTCTTGCTCTGAAAGGTTAGCACTAATAATAACAGGATATATTTTCTTTTCATCAAGATAAGCATACTTAAGATTATCAGGTAATGGTTTGAGTTCAAACACATGATCACCCTTGGGTGGAGGGGGATCCCCTAGAATTTCAACGGGTAGGTTGTGTTTCAGAATAGGTTCCTGTTGAAGGAACACTTCATCTATTTCCCTTCTTTCATTCATAAACATATCATTTTCATGGTCTAGCAAATATTGTTCTGACGGATCAGTATGAGGCACGGCAATAGAAGCAAGACCTATAACCTCATCCTTACTAGGTGATTCTCTATCACGAGGTTGTCTATGAAACTTAGCAAAATTAAACTCATGAGACACATCCTCTATGCCAATTGTAACAGTATCCTTTTCACAATCAATCCTAGCATTAACAGTATTCAAGAAGGGTCTACCAAAAATAATGGGACAAAAGTCATCTTGTGGGGAACCATGAACAAGAAAATCAGCAGGATATTTAACCTTCCCACACAAGACTTCAACATCTCTAACAACCCCCAAATGGCTTAATAGTATCCCTATTGGCAAGCTTGATAGTAACATCAATACCTTCCAATTCAGCGGGTGCAATATCATGCATAATTTCTTTATATAAGTCATAGCATATTGCACTAGCACTAGCACCCATATCACACAAGCCATGATAACAATGATCTCCTATTTTAACATAAATAACAGGAATGCCTACAACGGGTCTATGTATCTTGGCATCTGGTCTAACAATATTAGCAGTCTCACCACAGAAATAAATAACATGCCCATCTAAATCGTCATCCAAGAGATCTTTAACCATAGAAATAATAGGTTCAACTTTGATTTGCTCAGGAGGTGTATAAGTCCTAGTATTACTCTTACAAACAACAGTCAAAGTTTTAGCATGATCCTTTATCCTAACAGGAAAAGGAGGTTTCTCAACATAAGTAGTAGGAACAATAGGATCACTATAAGTGACAGTCTTTTCTTCAACTGTAATAGGTGCAACTACTTTTACTTCAATGGGAGGATTATATTTAAACCACTTATCCTTAGGGAGATCAACGTGAGTAGCAAAAGATTCACAGAAAGAAGCTACTATCTCAGAGTCAAGTCCATATTTAGCGCTAAATCCACGAAAAGCATCGGTATCCATAAAAGATTTAACACAATCAAACTTAGGTGTTATACCTGACTCCTTACCATCGTCGGAACCCCAATCTTCAGAGTTGCGTTTAATTCTTTCCAATAAGTCCCACTTGAATTCAATAGTCTTCAGCATATAAGAACCAGCACAGGAAGTATCGAGCATGTTGCAATCATTGGGAGAAAGCCGAGCATAAATTTTTTGAATAATCATTTCTCTGGAGAGCTCATGATTGGGGCATGAATATAACATTGACTTAAGCCTCCCCCAAGCTTGAGCGATGCTTTCTCCTTCGCGAGGCTAGAAATTATATATGTAATTGCGATCACGATGAACAAGATGCATAGGGTAGAACTTCTGGTGAAATTCCAACTTCAATCGTTTATAATTCCAAGATCCCGTATCATCACATAGCCTATACCATGTCAATGCATCTCCCTTCAAAGATAAAGGGAAGACCTTCCTTTTGACAACATCATCGGGAATACCTGCAAGCTTAAATAATCCACAAACTTCATCCACAAACATAAGGTGTAAACCGGGATGCAATGTTCCATCTCCTTAAAAGGGATTAGCTAGCAGTTTCTCTATCATACCCGAAGGAATATCAAAGTAAATATTTTCAGTAGGTTCAGTAGTTGAGGAGCCACTCTTTGCTCTTCTGGTCGGGGTGAAGATACCCCGAACAAGCCCCTCAAAGGATTATAGTAACAAGTGACAGAAAATTTCAGCGCACTATATAAATGTTTAATTACCAAGTTCCACTCACCAAAAGCGCTACACTCCCCGGCAACGGCGCCAGAAAAGAGTCTTGATGACCCACAAGTATAGGGGATCTATCGTAGTCCTTTCGATAAGTAAGAGTGTCGAACCCAATGAGGAGCAGAAGGAAATGACAAGCGGTTTTCAGTAAGGTTTTCTCTGCAAGCACTGGAATTGTAGGTAACAGATAGTTTTGTGATAAGATAAATTGTAACGAGTAACAAGCAATGAAAGTAAATAAAGTGCATCAAGGTGGCCCAATCCTTTTTGTAGCAAAGGACAAGCCTGGACAATTTCTTATAATGAGAAAAGACCTCCCGAGGACACATGGGAATTATCCTCAAGCTAGTTTTCATCACGCTCATATGATTCGCGTTTGGTACTTTGATAATTTGATATGTGGGTGGACCGGTGCTTGGGTACTGCCCATACTTGTACAAGCATCCCACTTATGATTAACCCCTATTGCAAGCATCCTCAACTACAAAAGAAGTATTAAGGTAAACCTAACCACAACATTAGACATATGGATCCAAATCAGCCCCTTACGAAGCAACGCATAAACTAGGGTTTAAGATTCTGTCACTCTAGCAACCCATCATATACTTATTACTTCCCAATGCCTTCCTCTAGGACCAAATAATGGTGAAGTGTCATGTAGTCGACGTTCACATAACATCACTAGAGGAAAGACAACAGACATCTCATCAAAATATCGAACGAATACCAAATTTACATGACTATTAATAGCAAGACTTCACCCATGTCCTCAGGAACAAACGTAACTACTCACAAAGCATATTCATGTTCATGACCAGAGGAGTATTAACATGCATTAAGGATCTGAACATATGATCTTCCACCAAGTAAACCAGTTAGCATCAACTACAAGGAGTAATCAACACTACTAGCAACCCACAGGTATCAGTTTGTGGTTTTGATACAAGATTGGATACAAGAGATGAACTAGGGTTTTGAGAGGAGGTGGTGCTGGTGAAGATGTTGATGGAGATTGACCCCCTCCCGATGAGAGGATCGTTGGTGATGACAATGCTGATGATTTCCCCCTCCCGGAGGGAAGTTTCCCCGGTAGAACAGCTCCGCCGGAGCCCTGATTGGTTCCGCCAAGGTTCCGCCTCGTGGCAGCGGAGTTTCGTCCCGTAAGCTTGCTTATGATTTTTTCCAGGGTAAAAGCCTTCATATAGATGAAGATGGGCACCGGAGGGCCACCAGGGGGCCCAAGAGATAGGGGGCACGCCCAGTAGGGGTGGGCGCGCCCCCCACGCTCCTGGCCAGGGTATGGGCCCCCTCTGGTGTTTCTTTCGCTCAATAATTCTTATTAATTCCAAAAATGACTTCCGTGGAGCTTCAGGATTTTTGGAGCTGTGTAGAATAGGTTTCCAATATTTGCTCCTTTTCCAGCCAGAATTCCAACTGCCGGCATTCCCCCTCTTCATGGTAAACCTTGTAAAATAAGAGAGAATAGCCATAAGTATTGAGATATAATGTGTAATCACAGCCCATAATGTAATAAATATTGATATAAAAGCATGATGCAAAATGGACGTATCAGTGATGCATAGAAACGAGAGGGGAGAGTGTTGTCCACGTACCCTCGTAGACCGTAAGCGGAAGCATTATGACAATGCGGTTGATGTAGTCATACGTCTTGACGATCGACCGATCCTTAGTACCGAAAGTACGGCACCTCCACGACCTGCACACGTTCGGCTCGGTGACGTCCCATGAACTCACATCCAGCAGAGTGTCATGGGAGAGCTTCGTCTGCACGACGGCATGATGACGGTGATGATGAAGCTACTGGCGCAAGGCTTCGCCTAAGCACTACGAAGATATGACCGAGGTGGATTATGGTGGAGGGGGGCACCGCACACGGCTAGAAACAATCAAATTGTGTGTCCTAGGGTGCCCCCCTGCCCTCATATATAAAGGAGCAAGGGGGAGGCCGGCCGGCCCTTGGGGCGCGCCAGGAGAGGAGGAGTCCTCCTCCTAGTAGGAGTAGGACTCCCCTTTCCTACTCCTACTAGGAGTGGGAAAGGAAGGAGGAGAGGGAGAAGGAAAGGGGGGCGCCCCTCCCCCCTTCCCTGGTCCAATTCGGACCAGAGGGGGAGGGGTTGTGCGCCCTTCCCTAGCGGACCCTCTCTCTCTCTCTCCACTAAGGACCATGTGGCCCATTAGTTCTCCCGGGGGGGGGTTCCGGTAACCCTCCGACACTCCGGTTTTCTCCGAAATCACCTGGAACACTTCCAGTATCTGAATATAGCCGTCCAATATATCAATCTTTATGTCTTGACCATTTCGAGACTCCTCGTCATGTTCGTGATCACATCCGGGACTCCAAACTATCTTCGGTACACCAAAAAACATAAACTCATAATACCGATCGTCACCGAACGTTAAGCGTGCGGACCCTATGGGTTCGAGAACTATGTAGACATGATCGGGGCACGTCTCCGGTCAATAACCAATAGCGGAACCTGGATGCTCATATTGGCTCCCACATATTCTACGAAGATCTTTATTGGTCAAACCACATAACAACATACGTTTTTCCCTTTGTCACCGGTATGTTACTTGCCCGAGATTCGATCATCGGTATCTCAATACCTAGTTCAATCTCATTACTGACAAGTCTCTTTACTCGTTCCGTAATGCATCATCCCGCAACTAACTCATTAGTCACATTGCTTGCAAGGCTTATAGTGTTGTGCATTACCGAGAGGGCCCAGAGATACCTCTTCGACAGTCGGAGTGACAAATCCTAATCTCGATCTATGCCAACTCAACAAGTACTATCGGAGACACCTGTAGATCACCTTTATAATCACCCAGTTACTTGTGACGTTTGGTAGCACATAAAGTGTTCCTCTGGTATTCGGGAGTTGCATAATCTCATAGTCATAGGAACATGTATAAGTCATGAAGAAAGCAATAGCAATATACTAAACGATCAAGTGCTAAGCTAACAGAATGGGTCAAGTCAATCAGATCATTCTCTAATGATGTGATCTCGTTAATCAAATGACAACTCATGTCTATGGCTAGGAAACTTAACCATATTTGATTCAACGAGCTAGTCAAGTAGAGGCATACTAGTGACACTCTGTTTGTCTACGTATTCACACATGCACTAAGTTTCTGGTTAATACAATTCTAGCATGAATAATAAACATTTATCATGATATAAGGAAATATAAATAACAACTTTATTATTGCCTCTAGGGCATATTTCCTTCACAATCTTGCTCAACGATACAAGAAGTACGGTCCTATGAGCGGCTTAAATGAGACAACCCATTGTTTTATCCAACATAGGCTCTTATCTTTAGATGTAGTCATATCCACACTTATACCCTTTGCATCTATCTCTAACATGAACACCACCATTTTTTATTGATCCAACATGGTGGACATGAAACTTGCTATAAGCATGACAACAGTAGGGCCACATTAAGATATCAAGCAACTCATAATCATGCTAGGATCAAGATAAAGTTATGTACGGTTACAAGGATATGTCATGCAAAGGATGGGTTCCATCTAGGTAATGAAAGTAGGGGAGAGTCAGTCTTCCACACAACAAAACCATTGACAAGGTCCCTAGTTCGAGTGACCAGGAAACCTAGTCGCCGCCACCAGGAGAGTCGCTCCTTCTAGCTCGGTCTTGCAGCGGCTTTTCTCCGCCAATGACCTCTTGGTCATTGGTATTGATGGGGTCATCGGATGCCGCATGTGTGGATCGTTTCAGATTTATGTTTTAGGGCCCTAGTAGCTTAGGTTTTTGGGTCCTTCGATGTCTTTGCTTTAGAGAGGGCAATGTCATGGTTCTAAGTCTGACAGTAGAATAGGGGGGTAGGAATGGATAGGCAAGATCCTAGCTATGGAGTAGTTGTATACGCAATATGTTTACGAGTTCAGGCCCTTCTTGGAGGAAGTAACAGCCCTACGTCTTGGAGCCCGGAGGCGGTCGACTGTATTATGTGCCTATGAGTTACAGGAGTGCGAACCCTTGACAATGAGGAGGGGGTGGCTTATATAGAGTTCGCCAGACCCCTCCGGCCCTCAATTATGTAGGGTTTAAAGTACATTAAGATCGGGAGTTACTGGTAACGTCCCACATAAAGTGCTATGATGACCATAAAAGCTACTTAATGACCGACCGTTTGTGTGCAGACTGACTTTAGATCTCCTGGCGGTCGAGTGGTTGGCTTCATGGTCGAGTGTCTTCAAGTCTGTCGAGTGGAATCCTTCTAGGTCGACTGATAGGTGGTTTCTTCTAGAGATGTCCTTGGGGAGGGTATCTTGGACAGGTCCATGACCCTACCCTAGGTACATGGCTTCATCATTATCCCCCGAATGGATCAAGGTTTGAGTGGGGAAGGAGTTGAGAACTCTTTCGACCCATTTTTCATGCTATGAGTATGTCTTGTTCTAGATCAATGAACTTAGGTGACGGCACCAACTTCTTTTTCAGTCGCCTTTATCCATTCTTTGTATTCGTCGAGTGAATTTTCTGTACTTGGAGATCTCCCAACGACAGAGCGGAGGAAATCTCCTGTCTGACAAGTTGCAGTTCACGAATTTAGCGGGATCCAAATTTCGGGAAGCGCGCGAGGCGGAGGAGGCCGCGGTACTCGGATGGGATAAGGTAGGAACGCCTCGATCTCTGTGCCACCTTTTTCGCCACGTATCGTGCGCGTGACTGTTGCGGGATTTGACAGGATCATCCGGGCCTACAAGTCAGTCACTCGGAAGCAACCTCATATAAGGTGCCGGACGGGGGTTTTTTAACAGTGCGCCCTCATTTCCCTCTTCCTCTTCCTCAAACTCATCTGCCGCATTCGCCTCCATCCCAGCGCTGCTGCTCCGTGCGTGCTTCACCGGCAACGATGGTGAAGGAGAAGACGGCGGCTTTGCAGCGGGCGAAGAAGGCGACGGCGAAGGCGAAGGGAAGGGCGACTAGTCGGGGCGGATCCTCATCAAGGGCCGGCCTGCCATAGGGCCGGATCCAGGGCGACTGGATACGCTCGACGATCCGTCAGAAAGATCTTGACGACCTGGCCAATGAAGGGCTGATCCCCCATGGATCAGCACGGCTCCCGGGGAAGGAGTCGGAGCCGCAGCCTCAGGAGGGTGAGTGTGTCCTCTTGGCCACCCATGTTGACCGCGGGTTTTCTTTGCCTCCTCACCCTTTCTTTCGGGGATTTCTGAACTTCTTTGGGGCACAACTCCACCACTTCACACCCAACTCCATCATGTATCTCGCTGCTTTCGTGTCCTTGTGTGAGAATTTCTTGGGTTGTCGGCCTCATTGGGGCCTTTTCAAACACATTTTCACCTGTCGCTCCCAGACGGTGAAAAGGCCAACCCAAGTGACGAGAAAACCCAAGTGATTCAGATGTGTGGGGGTCTTGGGGTTCAAATGAGGGGAAAAAGTGCCTTTCCAGCCATGGTCCTTCCCGAGTCGGTCCGTGGGTGGCAGTCGACCTGGTTCTACTGCCAAGACCAGCCGACGCCAGGGCAGTCGACTGGACTCCCTCCTTTTTCCATGGACCGAGTGAGGAAGCCGTCCTCTTTGAAGGTGGTCCTAGAGGAGAAGGCGCAGGTTAAGGTGTTGGTCGAGCGTGTAGTCTAGCTTATCCGTGACAGGGTGACCGGCATGGATCTCTTGGGGGTCTTCCTCCGACGATGCATCCAGCCGCTTCAATATCGAGACCATCCGATGTGGATGTATTCTGGCACTGAAGACACCACTCGGATCCACCCGGAGGAGGTCGAGGATGCCACGCTGGAGAGGTGGATGACTGCTATCATAGGGAACAAGGACAACCCCCGAGGAGCCAGGAGGATCCCTCCACTCGACCAATCATACGAAGTAGACAAGGTCCAATTCTGCATCTCCGATTGTGATCCTGTTTTCTTCACTCTGCTTGCTTAAAATCAGTCGACTGACTTTTGTCTTGTTTGTTTTCTTCTAGGTCACGACTGAGATGTACTCGATGCCCAACGGGGTGCAAGAACAGGTCGAGGAAGAGGAGGCGAGCAGAGGTGAAAGTCAGGAGGAGTGGCAATCTGATGGTGAAGGGGATGAAGATGACAACGGCTCCAGTGAAGAGGAGGGGGGAAGAGGAGGAAGAAGTCGACCCTCCTCGCACGGAAAGGCGATCCAAGCTCGCCCATGACCCCGTGGTTGAGCGTGGCAAGGCTACTACGCCTGTCGGGCAGTCGACAAAACGCCCTCGGACGACCTCTCCGGCGCCGACTGAAAAAACGTCGAAGCAACCCCGAGCGATGTCATCAAAGCCGACGAAGGCCCTGCCCAAGATGAGAATGGTGATTCCCACCATTTCCAGGTAACAGCCGAACTTGTGTTTTCTTGTCTAGCATGGATAATCTCTTGGTCGACTCGTTGGCTAACCGACTGATTTCTGAAATCTACAGTGCTGCTACCTCCGAGACCTCAGCCAGGAACAAAGACCAAGAAATGGAAGATGCTACCACCTCCAACCTTGGTATGATCTCTGCAGTTTCGTTTTTGGTCGATTGGATCTTCATTTTTAACTTTGAATCTTTCCCGTAGCCCCACCTCATGTCATTGATCTCCCTGATGATGACGATGAGGCGCCGCTGAGGCCGAGGAGGAATAAAAAGGCGCCTGCTAGCAAGACTGCTCAGGTTGCGTCAGCACCTGAGATGCTAGTTCAGGAGGGTGGCAACGTTACTCGGACTTCGATGTCCTTCGCTGTGCCGCTGACGAGTGCTCGACCTTCATCGTCGACTGCCGATCCGCCTTCCCTTTTCGCCACACACCACGTCCCAGAGGACCAAGCGGGTGCTGCTAAGGAGGCTATACGCCAGGCGGGGGTTATGATGGAGCAGGTGAAGGCGATCCGGGACGCCAGCCAAGCGGCTTACGATGCAAGCTCAGCTCTTCAGAGCAACGTCCAGGTCAGTTGGTCACCGCTTGTTCTGTTAGGATATGGTATCTGAAAACTCTTCTTTCTGAAGATCTTTGTATCTGTACACCCACTGGGTGTGTCGATTGATTTTTTGGATTGGTGGGGGCACGCTGAGTGCACCCACTGGGTGTAGTCCCCGAGGCTATGGTGGACTGGTGGTAGTCGACTGTAGTCATTATACTTTGAATTTGTTCACTCTAACTTCTCCACTCGGTCTGGTCGAATGGAATCTTGGAACCAGTGGGGGCACGCTGAGTGCACCCACTGGGTGTAGTCCTTGAGACCATGGTCGACTGCTGGCAGTCGACTAAGGTCTGAAGAACATCTCTCTTTTTTTTGTTTTTTGATCGTGATGATATTGTGGCTGACTGTTGGCAGTTAGCTATGGTTTAGGATCATAACCTTTTTGTCTCTTTCGGTCGACTGATCGAACCGAGTCGGTAGAACCAGTGGGAGCACGCTGAGTGCACCCACTGGGTGTAGTCCCCGAGACTACTATTGAATATTTTGATTCGGCTGTAGTCTTAGAAATGCTACGATTTTTTCTCTTAGTCACTCGGAAGTGACCTATCTTTGATGTCTGTCGACTGACCTTTCACAGAAATCTTGCGAGCTTGTGGCTCGCTATACTAAATTGGAGAACAAACATATCCAGCTCGAACTTGACTGGAAGCTTGTCCAGGAGAACCTCACAAAGGCGAAGGAGGAAGCAAAAGGTATGTTTGGTGAGAATCTTGATGACTGCCTTTATTTTTTTGTCCATTCCTGATTCTGATCTCATTGTCACTTTGCAGATAAACTGAAAGAGGCTCTGAAGAAGAAGGACCTTGACCTTGCCGAGGTGCAGAAAGCGGCTTCGGACAAGACGAAGCTCGCAGAAGAAAAGCTGGCTTCAGTCGGTAAACTTGAAGAGGAGAATACCAATCTGAAAGCTGCTCTCGACGCAGCCAACAAGGAGGTCAGCCGTCTGAGGAATGACAAGATAGCTCTGAGTGACAAGGCTAGGGAACTGATGGGGAAGAAGAACGATCTGGAGGCTTATCTGGAAGGGCTCGCCAGGAAGTTATTCCTCATGCTTGAAGGTAATCTTTTTTATCCAACTGACTCGTTATCATCGACTCATCGTAGAACTGTTGGCTTAACTTCAAACTATGCTTATAGAATTCTGTCAGAACTTCGAGGAGGAGACCAGTCGACTGGAGACAAACTTGGACCCCATTAACTCTCCTGTGAAGGATGAGGCTGCTATGAACGTGTTCCGACTGGAGTCTCGCGTCGCTGGTGTGGTGGACTACCTCGCTCGACTGAAGGTTGCGGTGTCGCGGATTGACACGACACTCTGGCCAAGAGAGACGCTTCAAAATGACCTCGAGTCTTTAATGACTCGACTGAATGATGTTCCAGGTCGAGTGCAGGAATGGAAGAAGTCTTCCGCCAGGTGTGGTGCTGATGTTGCTCTGTCCCTGGTACGTGTTCATTGCAAGGATGCGCGAGAGGACAAGCTGGCGTCCATCAGGGTGGCCAATACCAAGAAGCATGACTTCTAATCTTTCATGGAGACCTTCATTGCTGCTGCCACTTGGATTGCTGATGGAATCGACCTGGACCACTTCGTCGTGCCCTCCAGTCCTCCACCTGAGGAGTAAAAAATTTCTATGCTTTGTCTTAAATTTGCCTCAGAATGCCGAGTAGTTTTGTAGCCGATAAACTTTTACAGGCTTGACGCCTGAGCACTTCCGAATCCGTAGGACGTTATCTGGACTTGGCTTATCATTAAATATGTTTGCACTTGCCTCTGAGCGAACTTTGTCTTTCACTCGGAATACACTTCAACGCTTGAGATGCAGCTCTGAGGTGGAAAGTCCAGTCGACCTGCACTTCATCGCTTTTGCAGGTAGGGATGGAGCACAGATGGCAGTCGGCCTGCGTCCCTGCGGATCAGGATGGAGTGCACATTGTATTTGTGGCGTAGCTCAGAAGGAGAAGGTAGCAGTCGACCTGCGCCTCGTCATCCTTGCAGAGCGAAATAGATTAAGTACTTAGGCGAGCACTGGGCTGCAGCTAAGCCCCCGAGTGGGAGGATTGCTCTCCACTCAATGGGATTTTCAAATACTTAGGCGAGCACTGGACTGCAGCTAAGCCCCCGAGTGGGAGGTTTGCTCTCCACTTGGTAGGATTTCCAGATACTTAGGCGAGTACTGGACTGCAGCTAAGCCCCCGAGTGGGAGGTTTGCTCTCCACTCGGTAGGATTTTCAGATACTTAGGCGACTACTGGACTGCAGCTAAGCCCCCGAGTGGGATGTTTGCTCTCCACTCGGTAGGATTTTTTGTGGCGTAGCTCGGAAGGAGAAGGTAGCAGTCGACCTGCACCTCGTCATCCTTGCAGAGCGCATGTTGTATTTGTGGCATAGCTCGGAAGGAGAAGGTAGCAGTCGACCTGCACCTCGTCGTCCTTGCAGAGCGCACATTGTATTTGTGGCGTAGCTCGGAAGGAGAAGGTAGCAGTTGACCTGCGCCTTGTCGTCCTTGCAGAGCGCATATTGTATTAAATACTTAGGCGAGTACTGGACTGCAGCTAAGCCTCCGAGTGAGAGACTGGCTCACCACTCAGTAGGATTTCAAACACTTAGGCGAGTACTTGGACTGTAGCTAAGCCTCCGAGTGGGAGGCTGGCTCACCACTCGGTAGGATTTTAAACACTTAGGCGAGTACTTGGACTGCAGCTAAGCCTCCGAGTGGGAGGCTGGCTCACCACTCGGTAGGATTTTAAACACTTAGGCGAGTACTTGCACTGCAGCTAAGCCTCCGAGTGGGAGGCTGTATCGTCACTCGGTAGGATTTTTTCTTAAACTTAGGCGAAACGGATTCACAGCTAAGCCCCCGAGTGGGAGGCTGGCTCACCACTTGGCAGTGATTTTTTTTTAAAAACTTAGGCGAAGCGGATTCGCAGCTAAGCCACCCACTAGAGGATTTCTCACGTAAATAAAAGTAAGAACAATCACTGGGAAAATTATAACACTCTTGTCTTTGAAAAACAAACTACAGAAGTACTTTTATTACATCTCATCCGAGTGAATACTTTAGTATAAAAGGGGCAGAGCAGCTCCGCGTTCCAAGCTCGTGGCTCGTCAATCTGGCGATCGACATTGTAAAGACAGTATGCTCCATTATGGAGGACTTTGGTGACGATGAAGGGGCCTTCCCAAGTAGGAGCAAGCTTGTGTGGCTTCTGCTGATCCACTCGGAGAACCAAATCTCCTTCTTGGAAGGATCGACTCTTCACGTTTCTGGCATGGAATCGACGCAAGTCCTGCTGATAGATAGTCGATCGGATCATGGCCATCTCTCTTTCTTCTTTTAGAAGGTCGACTGCGTCCTGCCGGGCTTGTTCTGCTTCATCTTCAGTGTAGAGCTCGACTCGGGGTGCATTGTGAAGTAGGTCACTCGGCAAGACTGCTTCAGCTCCATAGACCGGGAAAAATGGAGTTCTTCCAGTCGACCGATTAGGAGTGGTCCTCAATCCCCAAAGAACTGACGAAAGTTCGTCGACCCATGCGCCTGCTGCGTGCTTGAGATCGCGCATCAGTCGGGGTTTCAATCCTTTGAGAATTAGACCATTTGCCCGTTCAGCTTGTCCATTTGACTGGGGGTGAGCGACTGCAGCGTAGTCTACTCTTGTGCCTTGAGAGGCGCAAAAAGCTTTGAATTCGTCAGAATCGAAGTTTGATCCGTTATCAGTGATGATGTTGTGCGGAACTCCATATCCGAATGTCAACTCTCTGATGAAACTGATAGCAGTACCAGCATCAAGATTCTTGATAGGCTTAGCTTCGATCCATTTAGTAAACTTGTCGACTGCTACTAGCAAGTGGGTGAAGCCGCTCCTACTAGTTCTCAGCGGTCCAACAATATCTAACCCCCAAATAGCGAAGGGACAGACGAGTGGAATGGTCTTCAAGGCTGAGGTGGGTTTGTGCGATAGATTGGAATAGAACTGACACCCTTCACACTTGTCGACTATTTCCTTTGACATTTCATTTGCTCTTGGCCAGTAAAATCCCGCTCGTTATGCTTTAGCCACAATGGTCCGAGAGGACGCATGATGACCACATGTCCCCGAGTGGATATCGTCAAGGATTATCCGACCTTCTTCTGGTGTTATACATTTCTGACCGACTCCAGTCGCGCTTTCTCTGTACAACTGTCCCTTTATCACGGTAAATGCTTTGGATCGATGGACGATCTGTCGAGCCTCTTCTTCATTCTCTGGGAGCTCTTTCCTTAGGATATACGTGATGTACGGCTCTGTCCAGTCGGGAGTGATGACCAAAACTTCCATGATCAGGTCGACCACAGCTGGAACTTCAACTTCAGTCCAATCCGTGACACTTTTTGGCTGTGGAGCTTCTTCGGTGAAAGGATCCTCTTGAACTGATGGTGTATGGATGTGTTCCAAAAACACATTACTGGGAATGGCTTCTCTTTTGGAACCTATCTTTGCCAAATCATCAGCCGCTTGATTTTTCAGTCGTGGTATATGATGGAGCTCTAACCCCTCAAATTTCTTCTCTAGCTTTCTCACTGCATTGCAGTAACCAGTCATGGCTGGACTTCAGAAGTCCCACTCCTTCATCACCTGATTAACCACCAAATCTGAGTCGCCATAGACCATGAGGCGATGGACGCCGAGTGAAATGGCCATACGCAACCCATACAAAAGTGCTTCGTATTCCGCTTCATTGTTGGAGGAATCAAAGTGGATCTGGAGCACATATCTGAGCTTATCTCCTTGGGGGGAAACCAACACTACCCCAGCACCGGAACCATTCAGCATCTTAGAACCATCAAAGAACATGGTCCAGTGCTCCGAGTGAACTTGAGTCGGTAGTTGCTGTTCAATCCACTCGGCGATGAAATCTGCTACTGCTTGGGACTTGATGGCTTTCTTTGCCTCAAATTTGATATCAAGGGGAAGGAGTTCAATTGCCCATTTTGCCACTCGACCAGTTGCATCTCTATTGTGCACAATCTCTGACAATGGGGCGTCGCTGACGATTGTGATGGAATGGTCAGAGAAGTAATGAGCAACCTTCTTCGTGGTCATATAAATCCCATATACAAGCTTATGATAATGAGGGTATCTTTGCTTTGATGGGGTCAACACTTCAGAAAGATAATATACTGGGCGCTGAACTTTGAAGGCTTTTCCTTCTTCTTCCCGCTCGACCGTAAGTACTGTACTGATGACTTGTCATGTGGCTACAATGTAAAGCAGCAAAGGCTCTTTGTTGATTGGGGCAGCAAGCACCGGCTGGGTGGAGAGCAGAGCTTTTAGCTCTGCAAACGCTGCATCAGCTTCGGGAGTCCACTCGAACTTGTCTGACTTCTTCATCAGTCGGTAAAGAGACAATGCCTTTTCACCGAGGCGAGAAATGAATCGACTTAAAGCGTCCAAGCATCCAATAAACTTCTGGACATCGTGCACACGCACAGGGCGTTTCATTCGGAGTATAGTACCAACTTTTTCTGGGTTGGCGTTGATTCCTCGTTCGGAAACGAGAAAACCGAGTAACTTTCCGCCGGGAACTCCGAATGTGCACTTTGATGGATTAAGCTTGATATCATACCTCCTGAGGTTGGCAAATGTTTCAGCAAGGTCAATCAACAGGTCGGAACCTTTCCGTGATTTGACCACAATATCATCCATGTATGCTTCCACATTCCGACTGATTTGAGTGAGCAAACACATCTGGATCATCCTCATGAACGTGGCTCCAACATTCTTGAGGCCGAATGACATGGTGACATAGCAGAAGCACCCGAAGGGAGTGATGAAAGTTGTTTTGATCTCGTCGGGTCCATACAGACGGATCTGATGGTAACCGGAATAAGCGTCTAAAAAAGACAGGCGGTCACATCCCGCAGTCGAGTTGACTATTTGGTCGATGCGGGGGAGAGGAAAATGATCATTCGGGCAGGCCCGATTGATATGTTTGAAGTCAATGCACATGCGAAATGACTTGTCCTTCTTGGGGACCATGACAACATTGGCGAGCCACTCGGAGTGGTAAATCTCTCAGATAAACTCTGCTGCTAAGAGCCGAGCCACCTCCTCACCAATGACTTTTCTTTTCTGGACGGCGGACCATCGAAGATGTTCTTTGACAGGTTTCACTTTTGAGTCGACTCGTAGACGATGCTCAGCCAGCCCCCTGGGAACACCGGCATGTCAGCAGGCTTCCATGCGAAGATGTCTCAGTTCTCACAAAGGAACTGGATGAGCGCTTCTTCCTATTTGGAGTCGAGTGTTGTAGAGATATGAGTCGGAGCAGCACTGGGGTCGGTCGGGTGAATGTGTACTGGCTTTGTCTCACCGGACGACTGAAACGCTGACTCTGTAGCGGGCTTCTTGGCTCGTAACAAATCACTCAGATCTGCAGTTTTCTGGTATTCCTGCAGCTCTACCACTGCCATCTGAGCATCGGCGATCTTTGAGCCTTTCTGAAAGCACTCTTCCGCCTTCTTCCGATTGCCAGTAATAGTGATCACACCTTTGGGACCAGGCATCTTCATTTTGAGGTACACATAGGATGGTCGAGCCATGAAACGCGCATAAGCTGGCCTGCCCAAAATAGCGTGATAAGCACTCTGGAAATCCACCACTTCAAATGTCAACTTTTCTTTGCGGTAATTCTCGAAATCACCGAAAACCACATCAAGAGCAATTTGGCCGAGTGACTCAGCCTTCTTCCCAGGAATGACTCCATGGAAACTAATGTTGCTGGTACTGAGTCTGGACATCGGAATGCCCATCCCTTTCAATGTTTCTACATACAATATATTCAGGCCACTTCCACCATCCATCAAAACTTTAGTCAGTCGAGTGCCTTCGACGACTGGGTCGACTACCAAAGCTTGCCTCCCAGGGGTGGCTATGTGTGTCGGATGATCGGACTGGTCGAATGTGATGGCAGTCTGAGACCACTTCAGATAACTGGGTGTCACCGGAGCAACCATATTCACCTCCCAGTTGATAACTTTCAATCGACTTTTGCTTTCAACATTAGCAAAAATCATCAGGGTGGAATTGACCTGGGGATATCCATCATCACTATCTTATTTGTCTTCAACTTTGTCTGACTCCTTTTCCTTATCTTTGGGTTGCTTCCCCTGGAATTGTTGGATCAAGAGCCGACACTGCCGAGTGGTATGTTTCGGATAAATGAATTTACCCTCCTCATCCTTCTTCGTGTGGATGTGGCACGGCAAATCCATCACGCCATTCCCTTCCTTGTCCTTCACCTTCTTAGGGTTCCAAGACCCTTTGGGCTTCCCTTTAAACTTTCCTTGAGTCACGGCCAAGGCTTCTCCAGGAGCAGCTGGCTCGGCTTTCCGCTTCTGCTTCCGACTGGAGTTCCCTCCCCCGGTTTCATGGGCAGCTGACTTGTACTTGACACTCCGGAGTCGATCCTCTTCTTCACCATTAGCATACTTGGTGGCAATCTCCATCATTCGACTCAGAGTCATGTCACCGGTTCGACCGAATTTCAGACTCAGCTCTCTGTTCTTAACGCCTTCCTTGAAGGCACAGACTGCCTGGTGATCAGATACATTCTCTACTGTGTGATGCAATGTGATCCATCTCTGGATGTAATCTCTCAGAGTTTCATTCGACTTTTGCACACACGACTGCAGCTCTGTCAACCCTGCTGGCCGCTTGCAAGTTCCTTCAAATGTCCTGACAAACACTCGGGCAAGATCTTCCCAAGTGTAAATGCTGCTGGGTGCAAACTAATTCAACCATGCTTTGGCCGAGCCCTCCAGCATAAGGGGCGGATGTTTCATGGCCACCTCATTGTTGCCGCCGCCAATCTGGACAGCACTCCGTAGTCCTCAAGCCAAGTATCAGGCTTGGACTCACCAGTGAACTTACTGACTCCAGTCGCCAACCTGAAGTTGGGAGGAATCACTGCGGCCCTGATGGCTCTGCTAAAACACTCTGGTCCGGAGACGTGTACTCTGCTGCTGGTGGGCACATCTCTGTCATGGCCTCCTCGGTGAGCTATGTTCCTGTCGACCAAACCTTGAACGATAATGGATCTTGCATCAAAGCCTGGTTCCCTGGGGTCGACTGGAATCCTTTGCCCAACACTGTGATGGCGTCTGTCATCCTGCTGTCGAGGCGCGTATGACTCACCCCTTGGGGGAGGAGCGGGCACTCGACGCCGATCATCATGATCGAATCGGTCATCATACTGATCACGCCGACCTCCACGTCCCTCACGCCTCGGGGGCGATCTTGGGCTATGGGCCGACTGGACTGTATTCGCAGCGACGGATCTGCTGTGAATCCTATTTCGCGACTGCGATACAGCTGAATTTTGATCTCCTGCTGCCCGGAGTAAATCTCTGATCTGTAGCAAGCCTCTGCCAGCCTCTGACTGGGAGGGCTGACTCGACTCTGCTATACGAGCTGCAGCTGCTAGATTCTGAATCGGAGTTCGATATACCTGAGTCGGTGGTGGAAAGAGTTGACGTCGACTAGAGTCTGGGACCCGTTGCCGCGCACACTCGTCGAGTTCTCGCTGGAGCTTCTCCAGTCGAGTGCGCTCAGCCAAGTTGGCCAAACGCGCGTCCTCTAAGGCACGAGCCTCGGGGGTTTCTCCAACGATAGGAGTATGCAGGGCATCCATGTTCCGGCGGCGAAGATCTTCCCTTTGTAGCGACGTGAGGGGCTCGGGCTGATATTCTTCGTGGGCGTGCGTCGGATCGCCTCCTCCATCGACTTCATCGGTGCAGGGAAAACCGGGAGGACTGCTTGGTCCATTGACCATCAAAACCTCCACCACCGGATCACTGTTGTCGCACTCTGATGCAGTCTCTACGGGGCCAGTCGAACAGGCCGTAGAGAGATTCGTTGGGCTCGATCGCCGCAACTTGGGGAGTGGCCGACTGGTGAGCCACCGCGTGCCTCACCCACCGGTGAAGCCTCGACCGACCGGAGCACTTGCGCCGGCAGGAGATAGGGAGGGAGGATGACACAGGGGTCGACCGATACTGGGTCGACGGTTGCCGCAGGAGGACGCCGCGGACGCACGCGCGGAAGTGCGTCGCCCCGCGGACGGGGAGTGCGTCGACATCGAGTGGAGCCTCCTGAAGCCAAGCGGAGTCGTCGGCGATGAACGTGAGCGCGCCGAGACGGATCTCGCGGCCCTCAACCAAAACTCCGCCTGAAACCATGATGAAAGAGATCGGAAAAAATGCAACTTCTCCAATAAGTCGCTAAGACACCTGCCCCACGGTGGGCGCCAACTATCGTGGTTCTAAGTCTGACAGTAGAATAGGGGGTAGGAATGGAGAGGCAAGATCCTAGCTATGGAGTAGTTGTATACGCAAGATGTTTATGAGTTCAGGCCCTTCCCGGAGGAAGTAACAGCCCTACGTCTCGGAGCCCGGAGGCGGTCGACTGTATTATGTGCATATGAGTTACAGGGGTGCGAACCCTTGACACTGAGGAGGGGGTGGCTTATATAGAGTTCGCCAGAACCCTCCGGCCCTCAATTATGTAGGGTTTAAAGTACATTAAGATCGGGAGTTACTGGTAACGTCCCACATAAAGTGCTATGATGACCATAAAAGCTACTTAATGACCGACCGTTTGTGTGCAGACTGACTTTAGATCTCCTGGCGGTCGAGTGGTTGGCTTCATGGTCGAGTGTCTTCAAGTCTGTCGAGTGGAATCCTTCCAGGTCGACTGACAGGTGGTTTCTTCTAGAGATGTCCTTGGGGAGGGTATCTTGGACAGGTCCATGACCCTACCCTAGGTACATGGCTTCATCAGGCAACACTGAATAAAGAAGCTCCAGATTCTTCTGTGACGAGGGGATCGTCTCTATGGTCGGTGATGGATTTGGGAACTAGTCTGTTAAAGCGGGGATGTCATGGCGACGACGGCATACTTGTGGTGAACTTGTGTCGTCGGGCTCCGTCATTGCGATGGTGTTTGCTCCAGTGTCGGCACGACGCTTGAAAGTAGTCTAGGAGCGAATGCAGGTTGTGATCTGCATCGACGTCATTTTGAAGATGGAACGTGTGTCGAGTTTGTGGTTGATGGATGAAGGTATGATTTCCACCTTCGGCGACTTAGTTGCACTGGAGTGCTAGATTTGGAGTTCGATGGCGCGTCGAGGGTGTTGCGCCGGTCTGATTCATTCAATGACAATGATTTTGGCTTTGCTGAGCCACCTTGGAGGTCCGCAAAGATGCATATCAACGATGGAGCCGCTTCGAGCTCGGATGAGGAGGTGTCCGTTAATTTTTCCTTTGGTTGTTGTTGTGGTGGTGCTAGAGGCAGGTGACGGTCATCGGTGTCAAGCTCAGAGGATTCTTCGAACTTGATTATAATTTTACTTCTTGGCTAGTGGTCCTTTGTGTAAAGGCAAGCGTTCCACTGTTTTTCCAGTTTTGTCATGTCGGTCTTTATGTGGCTTGTACTATAATCTTTATGATATAGATGAGACACATATTACCATGCAAAAAATCTAGGGAATGAAAGTAACAATTGAGTCGATAAACCCTCATGAAGTGGAACAAGAGAGTATGTTTCAACAATAGGATTATTGACATGGTTAAGGGGTTTTTGTTTTCCTTGCAGCTTGGTACATTGCTACTGCTCTTTAGTGGCGGTGTCATACTCTACATCGGGTTCAACTTCTACCGGGAAGAACAAAACACCAACAAGAAACGAAATAACATTCAATGAAGTGCAATGCTCATTAAAGATGCATGTCATGACATGCTAAAGGTACTGAACTGAATTAATGCATTAAGAATCAATTTAATTGAAGTGAACTTGATCAAATATAGCAAGCCAAAACTCCAAAACTATAATTAAAATGACAACTTACATGTTTTGTTTTGAATAGTAATTTTCGGTTGCTTTAACATCCATGATCATGGCATAAAGAGTAAGAGTACATTTTTGAAGATTTTTATATATTATAAATGTTTTTTGGCATGTATGAATTTTCTATGAATTTCCAAAGGTTAGAAGTTCTTTTAATTCAAAAATTATATCTAAAATTAAAAGTCACTAGAAAACCTTTTGTTACTTGTACAAACTCTAGCCATAGTCAATGACATATGGGGCGAGTTAAAGCTGAGTCATCTTCAGTCAAACTGACACGTGAGGCTGCGACAATTAACTAATTCCTAACGAGAAAAGTAAAACATGGTTAATTAGCTCAGCTCCAGTCAAATGTTCATCTGGTTCCATAAGGGCTCGAGAGGATCCGCCCGCTTCTTCACCTCCACCTCATTTCCAAAACAGAAGACGAGGGAGGGCTCCTACTGCTACGCCATTGGAGCTGAAGAAGTACATTGGAGGCGGGCGAGAGGTGATTGTGCAATGGCGTCTGAGAGGACAATGAATAAAGCAGAGAGGGGAGGCCCCCACACTTTTATAGGCCGTCGTGAGTGCCACTAATTGGGCAGTTAGAGAGGTGGTAGGCGGTAGGCGACTGACGGAGAGCGGTCAAAGGGAACGAATCCTTGTGAGAAATAATGTGGGAGCCTACTCGCACGCCTGATGGCTGCTGACATGGCTCCTTCCGGCTGGCTCACACGCCAACCAGGAGATGATGATGCATGGAGGCCATCGGACGGGCTGTCAGGGGAAGGTGAAGGAGCGGAGGTGTCATTAATGGCCGGGTGCCCATCGCCAGTGGTGTGTGGGAGGTCGGGCTGCTTCAAATCCCACGTGCGACATGTGGAGGAAGAAGGTGAAATTTTTCTTCACGCGTTGTTTGTTGGGTTTGGAGCAAGCTTCATATTCGCCCTCCACGGCCTCCAAATATGGAGGCTATGAGCTTGTTTATGCTCCATAAATTATGGCGATCAAGAGTCATATGGCGATCAAGAGTCATATGGCGACTATGATCGAGTGCCATTTTGGGTGCAAACTCAACATATTTCCGGTTATTACGGGGACTAGTAGACAGAGGCACGTCGGCACGCCGCGCCCGTCGTGAAGCCTCTGTGTGTGGTTGTCTTATTTTTCTGATAGAAGAAAGGAGGGCAATGGGTAAGCGAGCTGACAGTTGGTAATGTGCAAGCTAATTTAACTTACATAAATACCGACATGTATGAAAAAATAGTTCACCCATGGTTACAAACACTTGTCTATTTATATTAAAGGTTCCAGCCAAAGTTGTTCCTATCATGGTAGTCAAAGTTTGAAAATCGTCTCGTTCAACCAAAAGTTGTACAAAATGAAGCTTCGTTCAAATCTAAGGAACTTTTTTACATTTTAAAGATCACATTTTACAGATAATACCCCATCCTACAACGGTTGAAAATTTGTATTAGTGAATGAAGTAAAATACAGAAGAAGGAAAAACGCCACAAAAGTGAATAAGAAAATAGAAAGGATTAACCTTTATACAAAGGTCCGCTCATTTAGGCTCAGTGTTGCCAGCCCAGTCAAAAAACCAACAATGTGATTGTTTAATGCTTACAAATTTTAGTTCACAAAACAGCAAAAACGAATGAAAATACTTTAGTAAAAAGATAGAACCTTTGGTATTATAGTGCATTGATGATTTGTTTATACATGATATTTTGATTAATATTTATTGCATCCCATAGCCCTAATCGTGAGAAATAGTACGCACGAGCAACGGAATTAGAGATGCATTATCAACCAAAATTAAGTATAATTCTCACAGTCTTAAACGATAGTAACATGGAAACTCTAAGGCACATAATTTTCTTTGATTTGCTTATTTTATGGTGTCCTGCAGAAAAACTTGCTAGGTATCGGATCATAATTAACCTAACTTTATATAGAAGGTAGAATGATAAAAAAAAATGCTACCCCTTGTACTACTCACAACATTATATTGACAGGGTGTACGTGTTTGCTGTTTGTGTATGTCAGCATATGTGTTGTATAGTATCGGCACTTGTGCTCGCATTTTTCTGGATTTATTTCAAACTCTCCGAATAGCGTTATAGGGGTAGGGTGTGGTGCATGCGTTCATAGAGGTGAATGTATGTGAACATCTGCGAAACGTTATATGAATGTGGTGTACGTGTGTGCCATTCATAGGGGTATGTGTATGTCAACATATGTGTTGTACAGTGTTGGCACTTGTGCTCGTATTTTTCTGAATTTACTTCAGGCTCTCTAAATAGCGTTATATGGGTAGAATATGTGTGCATGCATTCATACAGGTGAGTGTATGTGAGCATCTGCGTTGTACTGTGTTGAAAACAAACTAAAAAGAAAACCAAGTAGTAACCAAACAAAATACCAACACTGTCATCTAGGAAAACACTCACGCCAAAGTACTTCAAATGTATGGCATCAACGCTAACTTAGTAGCTTGCGATATTTGTTCAGTGAAAGGAGACGTTCACGTCGACTACGAAGGCGCATGCAGTGGCTTCATCAATCTCAAGATGTTGTGTCGGCTTAGTATCTTGAAGGTTCTTGTAATTACAGGATGTGCGTATGTGTTCATAGGAGTGAGTGTATGTGTGTATATGTAAGCATCTACGGTGTACTAAAAAGTAGCAAACACAAAAGGAAAGCCCTAGTAATGAACAAAATGAAAACAAATGTGAGCATGTTCGTTGGCAGTGGTGTTCACATTTTCATGGGCGATATTCGTTCAGTGATGGAGATGTTTCCGTCGATTACGAAGACGCTTGTGATGATTTCGCCAATCTCAATATGTTGTGTTGACTCAGTATCTTAAAAAAATTCATAAGCATAGGGTGTGCGCGTGTGCGTTCATAAGGTGAGTGTATGTGTGTATATGTGAGCATTTGCGTTGTACTTTTTTTTCGTTTTTTGAAAAAGGGTTAGGCCCCGGCCTCTGCATCAGAACGATGCATACGGCAATATTATTAATAATAAGCAAAACATTTTACAAAAGTTTTCCTGTCTCAAAAGCAAAAATGCTCACAAAGAGCATAAGCAACTTGACAGGAAAGCCATAACCGACAGGCAAAAATATAAGATAGGAAACTAAAAACATATCCTATTACATGACCGCCATCCAAACCGCTTAGAAGATATCGTGAGCTGCCGTCACCCATCGGATAGATCCAGTAACCAAACGCATCTGTCCCTTAGTATTGTGTTAAAAAACAGTAGCAAAGACAATAAAAATCACATTAGTGAACATAATGTAAAACTAAAACATGTCAATTAGAAAGACATGTAAATCAATCTCTATGAGTCATAGTTCTTCAAGGCTAGTTACGTAGCTTCTCACGTGACAATATTTTAAATAAAACAGAAGTTCAAGGAAAAAACGGTGATGGATCAGAAAAAAAAACTTGGACACGTGTCGACGTGAGATAGAGCTCCCGCAAACACTTGGAACTCACAAGAGGAGGCCCTCCTTATCCACTTTAATTATCTTACATATGATGGTCATATACCTAAAAGGACTTTTGCTCCGCTTTATCTACTATACCTAAATAGAAGCACCCCACTACCTGATTTCTTAGCCCTCTCATGCGTCCACGTCACTCCAAAAAAATTCTACCGTTTGATTGCCCGTGTGTGGCTGATCTGCAGCTGAGCATTGATCATCCCTGTGCGCTCGACGCTCCTTCCGTTCGCTCCTCCTCCTCGGCCCGTAGAAGCAGAAGCGCACTGCTTCTCCAACCGAAGCGTCCCTCATAAGCCGGTCGCCCCGACTCCCATCCCCCCATCTCTCTCCCCAAACGACACAAACGCCACACATTGAGAGCATGGTTAATAGTAAGTCAGCTGTTGGCTATAAGCCAGTGCCATGTCATCTACAGCCCACCTTATAGCCAACATGTACAATAATAGATCAAAAGAGTGTACTACCTTTTTATTATGTGGCCCACATTTCATTCTCACAAAGTGCCTAGGAGCACGTGCTAGAGCTGGCTCTTCATGAAGAGCCCGCTTACCTTCTTTCCCCTTTTCTCTTTCCTCCAACTAAGCAAAGGTATACTAGTTTATTCCTTATAGCCCGCTGACTCAGCTTTATTGTACTTGCTCTGATGTTCGCAGTTGAGCCCAGCCTCTTCCTGGGTTCGCGGCCGCCATCGGGAACGGAACCGGCGGCTACGGCGGCTTGCGGGGCAACGACATGATTGCAAGACCGTCGATCTAGAGGATGGAGGGAACTTTATCCGGAGGGGCATCAACAAGCTCATCAACGTCCTCGAGGGCAAGCCAGAGCGGAGTACAACTCCGAGGACCACATGATGTTGTACATGTAAGTCGCATTCATCCCCGCCTCCCTCCGTCCATGCCTGGCATAGGCCCGGTTAGATCCGATATGATCCAGTGCTAATAGAAGGTTGCCAGTCCCCTGTTTTTCTCTTTTGTCGCACAACAAGATATAAAACATGTGCATGCAGAAGCATCTGCACAACTACTCGCAGCAGCTCTACCACAAGTGCCATGAGTCCTTTGAGGAGTAAATCTCGGCCACGGTGAGATGAATCGCCTGCTCTCGCCGATACGTACATGCGTGTCATCTGTACAGATTATCCCCTATTTTCTCTGTGTGTGTGTGTGGTTGTGTGCCGGTGTTGTTGATTTTCCGGTCGAATGAGTCAAGGCCAAGCTGATAGTGTTTCCAATCTCAACTGATGTTTTTGCATTTATGTATTTTTTATTTTTTTGGTACAGGTAGAGCGTCAGGTTGGGTTATCTTACTCGCTGCGAATGATTACATTCTTATCTTACTATGTACTAACACATCAGATCCTCTCTTGAATTATTTTGTTCCTTGCCAATTTGAAACAAACCTTCCTATTAGAATTCCAGTGTAGTATCTTTTATGTAGTACAGGTATTAATTTACATAAGTGCATCTTATTTCCGCTTCATCTTGACATTGGATACATACATAGTTTCTGTCTGAATGATTTTTCTTTCGTCCATCTTTTCATTTGTGCTATATTGTTGGCCATTAGTCCATCTTGGTAATGGTAATTTGGTTGTTCTTCAGATTTGCAGGTTGGTGATTGTTGCCTTTGCTGCATTGGTTGGTTTAAAATTCAGTTAAACAATGTGACTTTGCTCTAGAAGTTTTCGTCTATGGGGCAAGAGTATTTTTTCTCCTATAGTTATTTTGTTCTAGAAGATAGTTACCGAATTACTTTCATTTTGACGATACAACAATAAAAAGAGAATAGTTGTTCAGCTCAAGGAACAAGATAAGTGCACATACATGGATCTAACATCCAAATTTATTCCTTTTATATTCAGCTATAGCTATGCTGATTCT